>NW_012293926.1:0-6194 GCF_000151885.1 Dipodomys ordii | reverse complement strand
ACAGAGCGGGACACAGCTGGACACAGCGGGACAGAACGGGGGACACAGCGGGACACAGTGGGGGACCCAGTGAGGACACAGCGGGACACAGCAGGGGACACAGCGAGGACACAGCGGGGGACACAGCGGGGGACACAGCGGGACACAGCGGGGAACACAGCAAGGACACAGTGGGACACAGCGGGGAACACAGTGAGGACACAGCGGGACACAGCCGGGGAAAAAGCGGGACATAGCGGGGGCACAGCAGTGGACAAAGGGGGACACAGCGGGGGACACAGCCGTACACAGCGGGGGAAACACTGGGGGACACAGCGGGACACAATGGGACACAGCGGGGGACACATGGGGGACACAGCGGGACACAGCGAGGACACAGCGGGACTCAGCGGGGGACACAGCAGTATACAGCAGGACACAGCGGGGACACAGCAGGGACACAGCGGGAGACACAGCGGGACACAGCGGGACACAACGGGGAACACAGCGGGACACAGAGGGGGACACAGAGGGGTACACAGCGGGACACAGCTGGGAACACAGCGAGGACACAGCGCGACAAAGTGGGACACAGCGTCGATACAGCGGGAACACAGCAGGACAGAGCGGGGACACAGCTGGGGACACAACGGGACACATCGCGGGACACAGCGAGGACCCAGTGGAACATAGCGTGGGACACAGAGAGGACACAGCGGGACACAGCGGGACACAGCGGGGACACAGCAGAAGACACAGCCTGAACGGTGGGGGACACAGCGGGACACAGCGGGGACTCACCGGGGGACACAACGGGGGACACCACGGGACACAGTGGGAAACAGCGGGACACAGCGGGGACACTGCGGGAACATAGCGGGACACAGCGGGGTACACAGCGTGACACAGCAGTGGACACAGCAGGGACACAACGGGACACAGCGGGGAACACAGCGAGGACAAAGTAGGTCACAGCGGGACACAGCGTGGGACAAAGCAGGAGACAGCGGGGGACACAGCGAGGACACAGCTGGACACAGCGGGTACACAGCGGGACACAGCGGGGGACACAGAAGGGTACACAGTGGGACACAGAGAGAAACACAGCGAGGTCACAGCGGGGGCCAAAGCAGGACAACACGGGACACAGTGTTACACAGTAGGACACAGCGGGTCACAGCCGGGGATACTGCGGGACACAGCGGGGGACACAGAGGGGTACACAACGGGACACAGCCGGGAACACAGCGCGGACACAGCGGGACACACCGGGACACAGCGTCAATACAGCGGGGACAGAGCGGGTCACAGCAGGGACACAGCGGGACACAGCGGGGGACACAGCGGGACACAGCGGGGACACAGAGGGACACAGCGGGAGACACAGCAGAACACAGCTTGGGACACAGTGAGGACAAAGCGGGACACAGCGGGACACAGTGGGGACACAGCACGGACACAGCAGGGACACAGGGGGAGACACAGCAGGGTACACAGCGGGACACAACGGGGAACACAGCGAGGAAACAGCGGGACCCAGAAGGACACAGCGTCAATACAGCGGAGACACAGCGGGACACAGCGGGGTACACAGCTCGGGACACAGCAGTGGACACAGCGAGGACACAGCGGGACACAGCGGGTACACTGCGGGAACATAGCGAGACACAGCGGGGTACAGAGCGGTACACAGCGGGGTCACAGAGTGGTACACAGCGGGACACAG
Source organism: Dipodomys ordii (assembly GCF_000151885.1). Lineage (NCBI taxonomy): Eukaryota > Metazoa > Chordata > Mammalia > Rodentia > Heteromyidae > Dipodomys > Dipodomys ordii. The sequence continues at coordinate 4,489 of NW_012293926.1, read as the reverse complement.
CGGGAAACACAACGAGGTCACAGCGGGGGACAAAGCAGGACAACACAGGACACAGTGTGACACAGCAGGACACAGCGGGACACAGCGGGACACAGCGGGGGACACAGGGGGGACAGCAGAGGACAGAGAGGTGACACAGTGGGACACAGCGGGGACACCGCTGGACACAACAGGGTACACAGAGGGACACAGCGGGCACACAGTGGTGACACAGCGGGACACAGCGGGACACAGCGGGGACAGAGCAGGACAGAGCCTGACACAGCGAGGACATATTGGGCCACAGCGGGACACAGAGGAACTCAGCGGGAGACACAGCAGTACACAGCAGGACACAGTGTGACACAGCGGGGAGACAGCAGGGACACAGTGGGGGACACAGCGGGACACAGCAGGTCACAGCGGGGGACAAAGCGGGACACAGCAGGGGAAACAGCGGGGTTCACAGCGGGACACCGCGGGGAACACAGCGCGGACACAGCGGGACAGAGCGGGACAAAGCGTCGATACAGAGGGCACAGAGCGGGTCACAAAAAGGACACAGCGGGACACAGCGGGACACAGTGGGGGACACAGGGGGACACAGCGGGAACACAGCGGGACACAGCAGTGGACACAGCGGGACACAGCGTGGGACACAGCAAGGACACAGCGGGACACAACGGGACACAGCGGGACACAGCGGGGACACAGCTGGACACAACGGGACACAGCGGGGGACACAGCGAGGACACAGCGGGTCACAGCGGGACACAGCGTGGGACAAAGCAGGAGACAGCGGGGGACACAGCGAGGACACAGCTGGACACAGCGGGGTACACAGCGGGACACAGCGGAGGACACAGAAGGGTACACAGCGGGACACAGAGAGAAACACAGCGAGGTCACAGCGGGGGCCAAACAGGACAACACGGGACACAGTGTGACACAGTGGGACACAGCGGGGACACTGCAGGGGCACAGCGGGGCAAAAGGGGCGACACAGCGGGACACAGTGGGACACAGCTTGGAAAACAGCGGGGGACAGCTGGGGACAGACAGGGGACACAGCGGGACACCGGGGGCACACAATGGGGACACAGAGGGGGACACAGCGGAACACAGCGAGTCACAGCCGGGGACACTGCGGGACACAGCGGGGGACACAGAGGGGTACACAGCGGGACACAGCCGGGAACACAGCGCGGACACAGTGGGACACACCGGGACACAGCGTCAATACAGAGGGGACAGAGCAGGTCACAGCAGGGACACAGCGAGACACAGCGGGGGACACAGTGGGACACAGCAGGGACACAGCGGGACACAGCGGGGGACACAGTGGGACACAGCAGGGACACAGCGGGACACAGCGGGGGACACAGCGGAACACAGCTTGGGACACAGCGAGGACAAAGCGGGACACAGCGGGGACACACCAGGGACACAGCAGGGACACAGCGGCGGACACAGCGGGGGACTCAGCGGGACACAACGGGGAACACAGCTGGGGACACAACGGGACACAGCAGTGGACACAGCAAGGACACAGCGGGACACAGCGGGGACACTGCGGGAACATAGAGGGACACAGCGGAATACCGAGCGGGACACAGCGGGGTCACAGAGTGGTACACAGCGGGACACAGCGGGAAACACAACGAGGTCACAGCGGGGGACAAAGCGGGACAACACGGGACACAGTGTGACACAGCGGGACACAGCGGGACACAGCGGGACACAGCGGGGGACACAGCAGGGGACAGAGAGGGGACACAGTGGGACACAGCGGGGACACAGCTGGACACAGCGGGGTACACAAAGGGACACAGCGGGCACACAGTGGGGACACAGCGGGACACTGCGGGACACAGTGGGGACAGAGCAGGACAGAGCATGACACAGCGAGGACACATTGGGCCACAGCGAGGTACACAGCTGGGGACACAACGGGACACAGCGGGGGACACAGCGAGGACACAGCGTGACACAGCGGGACACAGCGGGACACTGCGGGAACATAGCGGGACACAGCGGGGTACACAGCGGGACACAGCGGGTCACAGCTGGGGACATAGCGGGGACACAGCGGGACACAGCGGGGGACACATCGTGGACACAGCGTGACACAGCGGAACACAGCGGGGGACAAAGCGGGAGACAGCGGGGGACACAGCGAGGACACAGAGGGACACAGCGGCCACACAGAGGGGACTCAGCGGGGGACACAACATGGGACAAAGAGGGACACCACGGGACACAGTGGGACACAGTGGGACACAGCGGGACCCTGCGGGGACACAGCAGGACAAAGCGGGGGACACGGCGGGACACAGCGGGACAAAGTGGGGGACACAGTGGGACACAGCGGAGACAGAGATGGGCCACAGCGGGACACAGCCGTGACACAGCTGGACACAGCGGGATACACAGCAGGACACAGCGGGACACAGCGGGGACTCACCAGGGGACACAGCGGGGGACAAACTGGGACACCACGGGACACAGTGGGACACAGCGGGACACAGCGGGGACACTGCGGGAACATAGCGGGACACAGCGGGGTACACAGCGGGACACAGCAGTGGACACAGCGGGACACAGCGGGGGACACAGCGAGCACACAGCGGGTCACAGCGGGACACAGCGTGGGACAAAGCAGGAGACAGCGGGGGACACAGCGAGGACACAGCTGGACACAGCGGGATACACAGCGGGACACAGCGGAGGACACAGAAGGGTACACAGCGGGACACAGAGAGAAACACAGCGAGGTCACAGCGGGGGCCAAAGCAGGACAACACGGGACACAGTGTGACACAGTGTGACACAGCGGGGACACTGCAGGGGCACAGCGGGACAAAGCGGGCGACACAGCGCGACACAGCAGGACACAGCGGGGGACACAGCGGGGGACAGCAGGGGACAGAGAGGGGACACAGCAGGACACAGCAGGGACACAGCTGGACACAGCGGGGTACACAGCGGGACACAGGGGGCACACATTGGGGACAGAGCGGCGGACACAGCGGGACACAGCGGGTCACAGCGGGGGACACAGCGGGACACAGCGGGGGAAACAGAGGGGTACACAGCGGTACACAGCCGGGAACAAAGCGTGGACACAGCGGGACACACCGGGACACAGCGTCAATACAGCGGTGACAGAGCGGGTCACAGCAGGGACACAGCGAGACACAGCGGGACACAGCGAGGGACACAGCGTCAATACAGCGGGGACACAGTGGGACACAGCAGGACACAGCGGGGGACACAGTGGAACACAGCGTGGGACACATCGAGGACACAGCGGGACACAGCGGGACACAGCGGGGACACAGCAGGGACACAGCAGGGACACAGCGGAGGACACAGCGGGGGACACAGCGGGACACAGTGGGGACACAGCAGGGACACAGCAGGGACACAGCGGGGGACACAGCGGGGTACACAGCGGGACACAACGGGGAACACAGCGAGGACACAGCGGGACCCAGCAGGACACAGCGTCGATACAGCGGGAACACAGCGGGACACAGCGGGGTACACAGCTGGGGACACAATGGGACACAGCGGTGGACACAGCGAGGACACAGCGGGACACAGCGGGTACACTGCGGGAACATAGCGGGACACAGCGGGGTACAGAGCGGTACACAGCGGGGTCACAGAGTGGTACACAGCGGGACACAGCGGGAAACACAACGAGGTCACAGCGAGGGACAAAGCGGGACAACACGGGACACAGTGTGACACAGCAGGACACAGCGGGACACAGCGGGACACAGCGGGGGACACAGGGGGGACAGCAGAGGACAGAGAGGTGACACAGCGGGACACAGCGGGGACACCGCTGGACACAACAGGGTACACAGAAGGACACAGCGGGCACAAAGTGGGGACACAGCGGGACACAGCGGGACACAGCGGGGACAGAGCAGGACAGAGCCTGACACAGCGAGGACACATTGGGCCACAGCGGGACACAGAGGAACTCAGCGGGAGACACAGCAGTACACAGCAGGACACAGTGTGACACAGCGGGGAGACAGCAGGGACACAGTGGGGGACACAGCGGGACACAGCAGGTCACAGCGGGGCACAAAGCGGGACACAGCAGGGGAAACAGAGGGGTTCACAGCGGGACACAGCGAGGAACACAGCGCAGACACAGCGGGACAGAGCGGGACAAAGCGTCGATACAGAGGGCACAGAGCGGGTCACAGCAAGGACACAGCGGGACACAGCGGGACACAGTGGGGGACACAGGGGGACACAGCGGGAACACAGCGGGACACAGCAGTGGACACAGCGGGACACAGCGTGGGACACAGCAAGGACACAGCGGGACACAACGGGACACAGCAGGACACAGCGGGGACACAGCGGGACACAATGGGACACAGCGGGGGACACAGCGAGGACACAGCGGGTCACAGCGGACACAGCGTGGGACAAAGCAGGAGACAGCGGGGGACACTGCGAGGACACAGCTGGACACAGCGGGGTA
>NW_012293925.1:0-2738 GCF_000151885.1 Dipodomys ordii | reverse complement strand
AACAGAAGGAGTAGCAGATGGAGAAGCAGAAGAAGCAGAAGGAGAAGCAGAAGGAGAAACAGAAGCAGAAGAAGCAGCAGAAGAAGAAGCAGGAGCAGAAGTAGATGCAGAAGGAGAAGCAGGAGAAGCAGAAGAAGCAGAAGCAGAAGTAGAAGGAGATGTAGGAGAAGGAGAAGGAAGAGCCGCAGAAGCAATAGGAGAAGCAGAAGAAGAAGCAGAAGCAGAATGAGAACCAGAAAGAGAAGCAGTAGAAGAAGAAGAAGCAGGAAAAGCAGAAGCAGCAGAAAGAGAAGAAGAAGAAGAAGAAGAAGAAGAAGAAGAAGAAGAAGAAGAAGAAGAAGAAGAAGAAGAAGAAGAAGAAGAAGAAGAAGAAGAAGAAGAAGAAGAAGAAGAAGAAGAAGGAGAAGGAGAAGCAGTAGAAGCAGAAGAAGCAGAAGCAGGAGAAGCAGAAGCAGAAGAAAAAGAATAAGCATAAGAAGCAGAATCAGAGGGAGAAGCAGAAGAAGGAGAAGCAGAAGCAGAAGAAGCAGAAGCAGAAGCAGAAGAAGATGCAGAAGGAGAAGCAGGAGAAGCAGAAGAAGGAGAAGGAGAAGGCGAAAGAGAAGGATTAGGAGTAGGAGAAGCAAAAGGATAAGCAGAAGCAGAAAGAGACGCAGAAGGAGAAGCAGCACGAGAAGTAGGAGAAGCAGGAGAAGCAGAAGCAGGAGAAGCAGAAGAAACAGAAGACGCAGAAGCAGAATGAGAAGCAGAAGGAGAAATTGAAGCAGAAGCAGAAGGAGAAGCAGAAGCAGAAGCAGAAGAAGGAGAAGGAGAAGCAGAAAGAGAAGCAGAAAGAGAAGCACAACGAGAAGCAGGAGAAGCAGAAGCAGGAGAAGCAGAAACAGAAGAAACATAGGAAGGAGAAGAAGCAGAAGCAGAAGGAGAAGCAGAAACAGAAGGAAAAGCAGAAAGAGAAGCAGGAGAAGCAGAAGAAGCAGCAGCAGGAGAAGCAGAAGCAGAAGAAGCCGAAGAAGCAGAAGCAGAACCTGAAGCAGAAAGAGAAGCAGGAGAAGCAGAAGAAGCAGAATCTGGAGAAGCAGAAGGAGAAGCAGAAGCAGAAAGAGAAGCAAAAGCAGAAGGGGAAGCAGAAGGGGAAGCAGAAGAAACAGAAGAAGCAGAGGCAGTAGCAGAAGAAGCAGAAGATGCAGAAGCAGAAGGAGAAGCAGAAGGAAAAGCAGAAGAACGAGAAGGAGAAGGAGTAGGAGAAACAGAAGGAGAAGCAGAAATAGAAGCAGAAGAAGGAGCAGGAGAAGGAAAAGCAGCAGGAGAAGCAGAAAGAGCAGCAGAATGAGAAGCAGGAGATGCAGAAACTTGAGAAGCAGAAGCAGAAGAAACACAAGAAGGACAAGAAGCAGAAGCAGAAGGAGAAGCAGAAACAGAAGGAGAAGCAGGAAGAGAAGGAGGGAAAGCAGAAGAAGCAGAAGCAGGAGAAGCAGAAGCATAAGAATGTGAAGAAGCAGAAGGAGAACCTGAAGCAGAAGGAGAAGCAGGAGAAGCAGAAGAAGCAGAATCTGGAGAAGCAGAAAGAGAAGCAAAAGTAAAAGCAGAAGCAGAAAGAGAATCAAAAGCAGAAGGAGAAGCAGAAGAAACAGAAGAAGTAGAAGCAGTAGCAGTTGTAGCAGAAGCAGAACGAGAAGCAGAAGGAAAAGCAGAAGAACAAGAAGGAGAAGGGAAACAGAAGCACAAGCACTAGGAGAATAAGAAGGAGAAGCAGAAGAAGGAGAAGCAGAAGCAGAAGAAGATGCAGAAGGAGAAGCAGAAGAAGCAGAAGCAGAAGGAGAAGCAGGAAAAGCAGAAGAAGCAGAAGCAAAAGGAGAAGCAAAAGAAGGAGAAGGAGAAGCAGAAGCAGAAGCATAAGGACAAGCACAAGCAGAAGGAGGTGCAGAAGGAGAAGCAGGAAAAGCAGAAGAAGCAGAGCGGGAGAAGCAGAAGAAGAAGAAATAGAAGGAGCAGAAGCAGAAGGAGGAGCAGAAGCAGAAGGAGAAGCAGAAAGAGAAGCAGGAAAAGCAGAAGAAGCAGAAGCAGGAGAAGCAGAAGCAGAAGAAACAGGAGAAGGACAAGAAACAGAAGCAGAAGGAGAAGCAGAAACAGAAGGAGAAGCAGAAAGAGAAGGAGGGGAAGCAGAAGAACAGAAGCAGGAGAACCAGAAGCATAAGAATCCGAAGAAGCAGAAGCAGAACCTGAAGCAGAAGGAGAAGCAGGAGAAGCAGAAGAAGCAGAATCTGTAGAAGCAGAATGAGAAGCTGAAGGAGAAGCAGAAGCAGAAAGAGAATCAAAAGGAGAAGGAGAAGCGGAAGAAACAGAAGAAGCAGAAGCAGTAGCAGTTGCAGCAGAAGCAGAAGGAGAAGCAAAAGTAAAAGCAGAAGAACGAGAAGGAGAAACAGAAGGAGTAGCAGAAGGAGAAGCAGAAGAAGCAGAAGGAGAAGCAGAAGGAGAAACAGAAGCAGAAGAAGCAGCAGAAGAAGAAGCAGGAGCAGAAGTAGATGCAGAAGGAGAAGCAGGAGAAGCAGAAGAAGCAGAAGCAGAAGTAGAAGGAGATGTAGGAGAAGGAGAAGGAAGAGCCGCAGAAGCAATAGGAGAAGCAGAAGAAGAAGCAGAAGCAGAATGAGAACCAGAAAGAGAAGCAGTAGAAGAAGAAGAAGCAGGAAAAGCAGAAGCAGCAGAAAGAGAAGAAGAAGAAGAAGAAGAAGAAGAAGAAG
>NW_012293924.1:0-3456 GCF_000151885.1 Dipodomys ordii | reverse complement strand
TAAGAAGCAGAAGCAGGAGAAGCAGAAGCAGAAGAAAAATGTATATGAAGCATAAGAAGCAGAAATAGAAGCAGAGGGAGAAACAGAAGAAGGAGAAGGAGCAGCAGAAGGTGAAGCAGAAGGAGATGCAGAAGCAGAAAGAGAAGCAGAAACAGAAGGAGAAGTTGGAGAATCAGAAGAAGCAGAAGCAGAAAGAGAAGCAGAAGAGGGAGAAGGAGAAGCAGAAGCAGAAGGACAATCAGGAGAAGCAGAAGAAGCAGAAGCGGGAGAAGCAGAAGAAGAAGAAGCAACAGAAGAAGGACAAGGAGCAGAAGGAGAAGCAAAAGCAGAAGGAGAAGCAGAAATAGAAACAGAAGCAGAAGAAGCAGTTGCAGGAGAAGCAGAAGCAGAAGAAACAGAAGAAGCTGAAGAAGCAGAAGGAGAACTTGAAGCAGAAGCATCAGAAGCTGAAAAAGCAGAAGCAGAAGATACAGAACAAGCAGAAGAAGAAGAAGCAGAACGAGAAGCAGAAGAATAAGAATGAGAAAGAGAAGGATTAGGAGTAGGAGGAGCAGAAGCAGAATTAGAAGCAGAAAGAGAAGCAGAAGGAGAAGCAGAAGGAGAAACAGAAGAAGCAGAAGCAGGAGAAGCAGAAGCAGAAGCAGAATGAGAAGCACAAGAAGGAGAAATTGAAGTAGAAGGAGAATGAGACGGAGAAGCAGAAGGAGAAGTAGGAGAAGCAGAAGAAGGAGAAGCAGGAGAAGCATAAGCAGAAGAAACAGAAGAAGGAGAAGAGCAGAAGCAGAAGGAGAAACAGAAGCAGAAGGAGAAGCAGAAGAAGCAGAAGCTGAAGCCGAAAAAACAGAAAAAGCAGAAAAAGAAGAAGAAGCAGAAGAAGAAGAAGAAGCAGGAAAAGCAGAAGAAGAAGAAGGAGAAGGAGAAAGAGAAGGATTAGGAGTAGGAGAAACAGACGGATAAGCAGAAGCAGAAAGAGAAGGAGAAGGAGAAGGAGAAGCAGAAGAAGCAGAAGAAGCAGAAGCAGGAGAAGCAGAAGCAGAATGAAAAGCAGAAGAAGGAGAAATTAAAACAGAAGAAGATGCAGAAGGAGAAGCAGAAGCAGAAGCAGAAGGAGAAGCAGGAGAAGGAGAAGGAGAAGGAGTAGCAGAAGGATAAGAATAAAGAGAAACAGAAGGAGAAGCAGGAGAAGCAGGAGAAGCATAAGCAGAAGAAATAGAAGAAGGAGAAGAAGCAGAAAGAGAAGCAGAAACAGAAGGAGAAGCAGAAATAGAAGCAGAAGAAGCCGAAGAAGCAGAAGCAGAACCTGAAGCGTAAGGAGAAGCAGAAGAAGCAGAATCTGGAGAAGAAGAAGGAGAACCAGAAGGAGAAGCAGAAGCAGAAAGAGAAGCAAAAGCAGAAGGAGAAGCAGAAGCAGTAGCAGAAGAAGCTGAAGATGCAGAAGCAGAAAGAGAAGCAGAAGGAATAGCAGAAGAACGAGAAGGAGAAGGAGAAACAGAAGGAGAAGAAGAAGGAGAAGCAGAAGGAGAATCAGGAAGGGCAAAAGAAGCAGAATCAGACGGAGAAGCAGGAAAAGCAGAAGAAGCAGAAGCAAAAGGAGAAGCAAAAGAAGGAGAAGGAGAAGCAGAGGCAGAAGAAGAAGCATAAGGACAAGCACAAGCAGAAGGAGATGCAGAAGGAGAAGCAGGAGAAGCAGAAGAAGCAGAAGATGAAGGAGAAGCAGAAGTAGGAGAAGGAGAAGGAGGAGAAGCAGAAGCAGAAGGAGAAGCAGAAGCGGAATGAGAAGCAGAAAGAAAAGCAGGAGCAGCACAAAAAGCAGAAGCAGGAGAAGCCGAAAGAGAAGAAGCAGAAGAAGCAGAATCAGAAGCAGAAGTAGAAGCAGAAGCAGAAGGAGAAGCAGCAGAAGAAGTAGAACCAGAAATTCAGGCAGGAGAAACAGAAGAAGCAGAAGCAGAAGCAGAAGGAGAAGCAAAAAGAGAAGCAGTAGGAGAAGTAGAAGAAGCAGCAGAAGGAGAAGCAGCAGAAGAAGCAGAAAAACAAGCAGGAGAAGCAGAAGCAGAAAGAGAAGTAGAAGCAGAAGAAACAGAAGCAGAAGAAGAAGCAGTAAAAGCACAAGAAGCAGAAGCAGGAGAAGCAGAAGCAGAAGATAAAGAAGAAGCATAAGAAGCAGAAGCAGAGGGAGAAACAAAAGAAGGAGAAAGAGCAGAAGAATGTGAAGCAGAATGAGATGCAGAAGCAGAAAGAGAAGCAGAAACAGAAGGAGAAGAAGAAAGAGAAGTTGGAGAATCAGAAGAAGCAGAAGCAGAAGCAGAAAGAGAAGGAGAAGAAGGAGAAGGAGAAGCAGAAGGAGAAGGACAAGCAAAAAAGCAGAAGAAGCAGAAGCGGGAGGAGCAGAAGAAGAAGAAGAAGAAGAAGAAACAGAAGAAAGAGAAGGAGCAGAAGGAGAAGCAGAAGCAGAAGGAGAAGCAAAAGAGAAGCAGAAGAAGCGGAAGAAGCAGTAGCAGGAGAAGCAGAAGCAGAAGAAACAGAAGAAGCCCAAGAAGCAGAAGGAGAACCTGAAGCAGAAGGAGAAGCAGAAGCAGCAGAAGCTGGAAAAGTAGAAGCAGAAGAAACAGAACAAGCAGAAGAAGCAGAAGAAGAACGAGAAGCAGAAGAAGAACAAGGAGAAAGAGAAGGATTAGGAGTAGGAGAAACAGAAGGATAAGCAGAAGCAGAAAGAGAAGGAGAATGAGAAGGAGAAGCAGAAGAAGCAGAAGAAGCAGAAGCAGGAGAAGCAGAAGCAGAATGAAAAGCAGAAGAAGGAGAAATTGAAACAGAAGATGCAGAAGAAGAAGCAGAAGCAGTAGTAGAAGCAGAAGAAGGAGAAGCAGAAGGAGAAGCATAAAGAGAAACAGAAGGAGAAGCAGGAGAAGCAGAAGCAGGAGAAGCAGAATCAGAAGAAATAGAAGAAGGAGAAGAAGCAGAAGCAGAAAGAGAAGCAGAAACAGAAGGAGAAGCAAAAATAGAAGCAGAAGAAGCCGAAGAAGCAAAAGCAGAACCTAAAGCAGAAGGAGAAGCAGGAGAAACAGAAGAAGCAGAATCTGGAGAAGAAGAAGGAGAACCAGAAGGAGAAGCAGAAGCAGAAAGAGAAGCAAAAGCAGAAGGAGAAGCAGAAGGAGAAGCAGAAGAAGAAGAAGGAGAAGGAGAAAGAGAAGGATTAGGAGTAGGAGAAACAGATGGATAAGCAGAAGCAGAAAGAGAAGCTGAAGGAGAAGCAGCAGAAGCAGAAGAAGCAGAAGCAGGAGAAGCAGAAGCAGAATGAAAAGCAGAAGAAGGAGAAATTGAAACAGAAGAAGATGCAGAAGGAGAAGCAGAAGCAGAAGTAGAAGCAGAAGAAGGAGAAGCAGAAGGAGAAGCAGAAGGAGAAACAGAAGGAGAAGCAGGAGAAGCAGAAGCAGGAGAAGCAGAATCAAAAGAAATAGA
>NW_012293923.1:0-6195 GCF_000151885.1 Dipodomys ordii | reverse complement strand
TAGCGGGAACACAGCTGGACACAGCGGGACACAGCAGGGGACACAGCGGGACACAGCGGGGGACACAGAGGGGGACACAGTGGGGGACACTGAGGGACAAAGCGGGGTATACAGCGGGGGACCCAGCGGAACCCAGCGGAGAACACAGTGAGGACACAGGGGACCCAGCGGGACACAGCGTCGATACAGGGTGAACATAGCGGGACACAGCGGGACACAGCGGGACCCAGCGGGGACAAAGCGGGAGACACAGCGGGACACAGCGGAGGATACAGCGGGACACAGCGGGGGACACAGCAGGACACAGCGGGGGACACAGAGGGGGACACAGCGGGACACAGCGGGGGACACAGGGGGGATACATCGGGACACAGAGGGGGACACAGGGAGGACACAACGGGTCACGGCGGGGACATAGCGAGACTCAGCGGGGGATATAGTGGGACACAGCCAGGGACAGAGCCGGGGATACAGCGGCACACAGCTGTGGACACAATGGTACACAGCGGAGGACACAGCAGGGGACACAGCGTGCCACAGCAGGGGACACAGCGGGACACAGCGCGGGACACAGCAGGGGACACAGAGTGACACAGTGGGGGACACAGCAGCACACAGCGGGACACAGCAGGACACAGGGGGACAGAGCAGGGGACAGAACAGGACAAAGTGGGGACACAGCGGGGACACAGCGGGACACAGCAGGGACACAGCGGGACACAGCGGGACACAGCAGTCACAGCGTGGGACACAGTGAGAACACAGCAGGACACAGCGGGGGACACAGCAGGGACACAGCATTGGTCAAAGTGGGACACAGCGGGGGACAGAGCGGGACACAGCGTTGGTCACAACGGGACACAGCGGGGGACAGAGCCGGACACAGCGGGGAACACAGCAGGCGACACAACGGGACACAGCGGGGGACACAGCAGGACCCAGCAGGGGACACAGCGGGACACAGCGGGGGACACAGAGGGAAACAGAGGGACACAGCGAGGACAACATGGGGGACACAGCGGGGACACAGCAGGACACAGCGGGCGACAAAGCGGTAGACAGCGGGGGACACAGCAAGGACACAGCGGAACATAGTGGGGACACAAAGGGGACTCAGCGGGGGACACAGCGAGGGACAAAGCGGGACACCACGAGACACAGTGGGACACAGCGGGGGACACAACGGAGGACACAGAGATACGCAGCAGGGGACACAGCGGGACACAGCAGGACTGAGTGGGGAATACAGCGAGGACACAGCGGGACACAGCGGGACACAGCGGGGACACAGCAGGGGACCCAGCGGGACCCAGCGGGACCGAGCGGGGACACAGTGGGGACACAGCGGGGGACACAGTGGGGGAGACAGCAGGACACAGCGGGACACAGCGAGGACACAGCGGGGACACAGCAGGGGATACAGCAGGACACAGCGGGGGACACAATGGAGGACACACCGGTACACAGCAGGGGACACAGCGAGGACACAGCGTGACACAGCAGGGACACAGTGAGGACATAGCGGGACACAGCGGGACACAGCGGGACACAGCAGGGTCCCAGCGGGACCCAGCGGGACCGAGCGGGGACACAGTGGGGACACAGCGGGGGACACAGCGGGGACACAGCAGGGGATACAGCAAGACACAGCGGGGGACACTACGGAGGACACACCGGTACACAGCAGGGGACACAGCGAGGACACAGCGGGACACAGCTGGGACAAAGCATGGACACAACGGGAGACACAGCGGGACACAGCAGGACACAGCGGGGGACACAGCTTGACACAGCGGGGGATACAGCAAGACACAGCGGGGGACACTACGGAGGACACACCGGTACACAGCAGGGGACACAGCGAGGACACAGCAGGACACAACTGGGACAACGCATGGACACAACGGGAGACACAGCGGGACACAGCAGGACACAGCGGGGGACACAGCTTGACACAGCGGGAAACAGCGGGGACACAGCGGGGACCCAGCAGGGGACACAGTGGGACCCAGCAGGACACAGCGGGGACACAGTGGGGACACAGCGGGGGACACAGGGTGTCACAGCGGGGGACACAGGGACACAGCGTGGGACACAGCGGGATACAGCGGGAACACAGCCTGGACACAATGGGGACACAGAGGGACACAGCGGGGACACAGCAGGGACACAGCATTGGTTAAAGCGGGACATAGCGGGGGACAGAGCAGAAAACAGCATTGGTCATAGCGGAACACAGCGGGGGACAGAGCGGTAGACAGCGGGGGACACAGCTAGGACACAGCGGGACATAGTGGGTACACAGAGGGGACTCAGCGGGGGACACAGCGAGGGACAATGTGGGACACCACGGGACACAGTGGGACACAGCGGGGACACTGCCGGGACACAGCAGGACAAAGCGGGGGACACAGCGGGACACAGCAGGACCGAGCGGGGGATACAGCGTGGACACAGCGGGACACAGCGGGAACCATCGGGACACAGCGGGGACACATCAGGGGACCCAACGGGACCCAGCGGGGACACAGTGGGGACACAGCGGGGACACAGTGGGGACACAGCATGGGACACAGATAGGACACAGCAGGACATGGCAGGGAAACAGCGGGACACAACGGGGACACAGCAGTGGACACAGCGGGACACAGCAGGGGACATAGGGGGACAGAGCGGGGGACACAGCGGGGGATACAGCGGGACACAGCCAGACACAGCGGGGGACACAGGTGGGACACAGCGGGACACAGCGGGGACACAGCGGGACTCAGCGTGGGACACAGCAGTACATAGCGGGACACAGCAGGACACAGCGGGATACAGCGGGGGACACAGCGGGACACAGAGGAGGACACAGAGGGGTACACAGTGGGACAGAGCTGGGAACACAGCGAGGACAAAGCGGGACCTAGTGGGACACAGCGTCGATTCAGCAGGGACACAGCGGGACACAGCGGGGTACACAGCTGGGCACACAAAGGGACACATCCGGGGACACAGCGAGGACACAGCGGAACACAGCGGGGGACACAGCGAGGACACATCCGGACACAGCGGGACAGAGCAGGGACACAGCAGTAGACACAGCGGGACACAGCGGGGGACACAGCGGGACACAGCGGGGGACACAGCGAGGACACAGCGGGACACAGAGGGACACAGCGTCGATACAGCGGGGACACAGCAGGACACAGCAGGGTACACAGCTGGGGACCCAACTGGACACAGCAGGGGACACAGCGAGGACACAGCAGAACACAGTGTGGGACACAGCGAGGACACAGCGGGACACAGGTGGACACAGCAGGGACACAGCGGGACACAGCAGGGTACACAGCTGGGGACACAAAGGGACACATCGGGGGACACAGCGAGGACACAGCGGAACACAGCGTGGGACACAGTGAGGACACAACGACACAGCGGGACACAGCAGGGACACAGCAGTAGACACAGCGGGACACAGCGGGGGACACAGCGGGACACAGGGGGACAGAGCGGGGGACAGAGCGGGACAGAGCGGGGACACAGCGGGGACACAGCGGGACACAGCAGGGACACAGTGTGACACAGCGGGACACAGCGGTCACAGCAGGGGACACAGCGAGGACACAGCGGGACACAGCGGGGGACACAGCGGGACACAGCGGGGGATACAGCGGGACACAGCATGACACAGCGGGGTCACAGAAGTGGACACAGCGGGACACAGCGGGGGACACAGCAGGACACAGCGTGGGACACAGCGGGATACAGCGGCGACATAGCCTGGACACAGCGGGGACACAGCGGGACACAGCGTGGGACACAGCGAGGACACAGCCGGACACAGCGGGGACAAAGAGGGACACAGCAGGGTACACAGCTGGGGACACAACGGGACACAGCAGGGGACACAGTGAGGACACAGAAGAACACAGCGTGGGACACAGCGAGGACACAGCGGGACACAGCGGGAAACAGCGGGAGACACAGAGGGAAACAGAGGGACACGCGAGGAAAACGTGGGGGACACAGTGGGGACACAGCAGGACACAGCGGGGGACAAAGCGGTAGACAGCGGGGGACACAGCGAGGACACAGCGGGACATAGTGGGTACACAGAGGGGACTCAGCGGGGGACACAGCGGGGGACAAAGTGGGACACCACGGGACACAGTGGGACACAGCGGGGACACTGCGGGGACACAGCGGGACAAAGCGGGGGACACAGCGGGCACAGCAGGACCGAGCGGGGGATACAGCGAGGACACAGCGGGACACAGCGGGACACAGCGGGGACACAGCAGGGGACCCAGCGGGACCCAGCAGGGACACAGTGGGGACACAGCGGGGGACACAGTGGGGGAGACAGCAGTACACAGCGGGACACAGCAGGGACACAGCGGGGACTCAGCAGGGGACACAGAGAGAACACAGCAGGACATAGCAGGGAAACAGCAGGACACAACGGGGACACAGCAGTGGACACAGCGTGACACAGCGGGGGACACAGCGGGACACAGCGGGGGACACAGCGGGGGTCACAGCGGGACACAGCCAGACACAGCGGGGGACACAGGTGGGACACAGCGGGACACAGCAGGGACACAGCGGGACTCAGCGGGGGACACAGCAGTACACAGCGGGACACAGTGGGACACAGTGGGATACAGCGGGGGACACAGCGGGACACAGAGGGGGACAAAGAGGGGAACACAGTGGGACACAGCTGGAACACAGCGAGGACACAGCAGGACCCAGCGGGATACACAGCTGGGCACACAAAGGGTCACATCGGGGGACACAGCGAGGACACAGCTGAACACAACTTGGGACAAAGCGAGGACACAGCGAGACACAGCGGGACACAGCAGGGACACAGCAGTAGACACAGCGGGACACATCGGGGGACACAGTGGGACACAGCGGGGGACACAGCGAGGACACAGCGGGACACAGCGGGACACATCGTCGATACAGCGGGGACACAGCGGGACACAGCAGGGTACACAGCTGGGGACACAACATGACACAACAGGGGACACAGCAAGGACACAGCGGAACACAGCGTGGGACACAGCGAGGACACAGCCGGACACAGCGGGGACACAGAGGGACACAGCAGGGTACACAGCTGGGGACACACCGGGACACAGCAGGGGACACAGCGAGGACACAGCGGAACACGGCGTGGGACACAGCGAGGACACAGCGTGACACAGCAGGGACATAGCAGGGACACAGCAGGGATACAGCGGGGGACACAGCGGGACACAACGGGACACAGCGGGGGACACAGCAGGACACAGCAGGGGACACAGCGGGGGACAGAGCGGGACACAACTGGGAAAACAGCAAGGACCCAGCGGGACCCAGCGGGACACAGCATCGATACAGCGGGGACACAGCGTTACACAGCGGGTTACACAGCTGGGGACACATAGGGACACAGTGGGGGACACAGTGGGACACAGCAGGACACAGTGGGACACAGCGGGGTCAAAGCGTGAGACACAGCGTGAGGCAGATCGGGAGACAGAGGGGGACACAGCGAGGACACAGCGGGACACAGCGGGGACACAGCGGGGGACAAAGCGGGACACCAAGGGACACAGTGTGACACAGCAGGACACAGCGGGGTACACAGCTGGGGACACAACAGGAAACAACGGGGGACACAGCGGGACACAGCGGGACACAACGGGGACAAAGCAGGGGACATAGCTGGGGACAGAGCGGGACACCACAGAACACAGTGGGACACAGCGGGACACAGCGGGGGACACAGCGGGACACAGTGGCACACAGCGGGGACACAACGTGGGACAGCAGGGACACGGACACAGGGGGGACACAGCAGGGGACACAGCGGGGGACACAGCGGGACAGCGCGGGACAAAACAGGACACAGGGGGACACAGCGAAACACAGCGGGGACACAGCAGAACACAGCGGGACACAGCACGGACACACCGGAGAACAGCAAGGACACAGCCCGGACACAGCGGGAGACACAGTGGGACAAAGTGGGGGACACAGAGGGGGACACAGTGATACAAAGCGGGGGACACAGCGGGGGACACAGCGGTGATACATTGGGACACAGCGGGGACACTGCTGGACACACGGGACACAGAGGGGGACACAGAGGGACTGAGGAGGGGACACAGCGGGAAACAGCGGGAGACACAGCGGGACACCAGTTGGGGACAC
>NW_012293922.1:0-6195 GCF_000151885.1 Dipodomys ordii | reverse complement strand
GAAGCAGAAGGAGAAGAGAAGGAGAGAAGCAGAATCAGAGAAGCAGAAGCAGAAATAGAAAGAGAAGCCGACGAAGAGAAGCAGAACGAGAAGCAGGAGACAGAAGAAGCAGAAGCGGGAGAAGCAGAAGAAGAAGAAACAGAAGAAATAGAAGGAGCAGAAGGAGAAGCAGAAAGAGAAGCAGGAAAAGCAGAAGAAGCAGAAGCACTAGAAGCAGAAGCAGAAAACAGGAGAAGGACAAGAAGCAGGAGCAGAAGGAGAAGCAGAAACAGAAGGAGAAGCAGAAAGAGAAAGAGGGGAAGCAGAAGAAGCAGAAGCAGGAGAAGCAGAAGCATAAGAATCCGAAGAAGCAGAAGCAGAACCTGAAGCAGAAGGAGAAGCAGGAGAAGCAGAAGAAGCAGAATCTGGAGAAGCAGAATGACAAGCTGAAGGAGAAGCAGAAGAAGAAGCAGAAAGAGAATCAAAAGCAGAAGGAAAAGCAGAAGAAGCAGAAGCAGTAGCAGTTGCAGCAGAAGCAGAAGGAGAAGCAGAAGGAAAAGCAGAAGAACGAGAAGGAGAAGGAGAAACAGAAGGAGAAGCAGAAGGAGAATCAGAAAGAGAAGCAGAAGAAGCAGAAGGAGAAGCACAAGGAGAAGCAGAAGCAAAAGAAGCAGCAGAAGGAGAAGCAGAAGCAGGAGAAGATGCACAACGAGAAGCAGGAGAAGCAGAAGAAGGAGAAGCAAAAGGAGAAAGAGAAGGAGAAGAAGGAGAAGCAGAAGTAGAATCAGAAGAAGCAGAAGAAGAAGGAGAAGAAGAAGCAAAACAAACAGAAGAAGGAGAAGAGCAGAAGCAGAAAGAAAAGCAGAAGCAGAAGGAGAAGCAGAAAGAGAAGCAGGAGAAGTAGAAGAAGCAGGAGAAGCAGAAGCAGAAGAAACAGGAAAAGCCGAAGAAGCAGAATCTGAAGCAGAAGGAGAAACAGAAGAAGCACAATCTGAAGCAGAATCAGAAGAAACAGAAATAGTAGAATAAGCAGAAGCAAAAGCAACATGAGAAGCAGAAGAAGAAGACGGAGAATTCGAAAGAGAAGGATTAGGAGTAGGAGAAGGAAAAGGATAAGCAGAAGCAGAAAGAGACGCAGAAGGAGAAGCAGCACGAGAATTTGGAGAAGCAGGAGAAGCAGAAGCAGGAGAAGCAGAAGAAACAGAAGACGCAGAAGCAGAATGAGAAGCAGAAGGAGAAATTGAAGCAGAAGCAGAAGGAGAAGCAGAAGCAGAAGGAGAAGCAGAAGAAGGAGAAGGAGAAGGAGAAGCCGAAAGAGAAGCAGAAAGAGAAGCAGAACGAGAAGCAGGAGAAGCAGAAGCAGGAGAAGCAGAAGCTGAAGAAACAGAAGAAGGAGAAGAAGCTGAAGCAGAAGGAGAAGCAGAAACAGAAGGAGAAGCAGAAAGAGAAGCAGGAGAAGCAGAAGAAGCAGCAGCAGGAGAAGCAGAAGCAGAAGAAGTCGAAGAAGCAGAAGCAGAACCTGAAGCAGAAGGAGAAGCAGGAGAAGCAGAAGAAGCAGAATCTGGAGAAGCAGAAGGAGAAGCAGAAGCAGAAAGAGAAGCAAAAGCAGAAGGAGAAGCAGAAGAAACAGAAGAAGCAGAGGCAGTAGCAGAAGAAGCAGAAGATGCAGAAGCAGAAGCAGATGGAAAAGCAGAAGAACGAGAAGGAGAAGGAGAAACAGAAAGAGAAGCAGAAAGAGAAACAGAAGAAAAAGCAGGAGAAGGAAAAGCAGCAGGAGAAGCAGAAAGAGCAACAGAAGGAGAAGCAGGAGATGCAGAATCAGGAGAAGCAGAAGCAGAAGAAACAGAAGAAGGACAAGAAGCAGAAGCAGAATGAGAAGCAGAAACAGAAGGAGAAGCAGAAAGAGAAGGAGGGGAAGCAGAAGAAGCAGAAGCAGGAGAAGCAGAAGCATAAGAAGGAGAAAGGAGAAGCAGAAGCAGAAGAAGAAGCATAAGGACAAGCACAAGCAGAATGAGATGCAGAAGGAGAAGCAGGAGAAACAGAAGAAGCAGAAGCTGAAGGAGAAGCAGAAGTAGGAGAAGGAGAAGGAGGAGAAGGAGAAGGAGAAGCGGAATGAGAAGCAGAAAGAGAAGCAGGAGAAGCACAAGAAAAGAAGCAGGAGAAGCCGAAAGAGAAGAAGCAGAAGAAGCAGAAACAGAAGCAGAAGTAGAAGCAGAAGCAGAAGCAGAAGGAGAAGCACCAGAAGAAGTAGAACCAGAAATTCAGGCAGGAGAAACAGAAGAAGCAGAGCAGAAGCAGAAGGAGAAGCTAAAAAAGAAGCAGAAGAAGAATTAGAAGAACCAGCAGTAGGAGAAGCAGCAGAAGAAGCAGAAAAACAAGCAGGAGAAGCAGAAGCACAAAGAGAAGTAGAAGCAGAAGAAGCAGAAGCAGAATAAGAAGCAGTAGAAGCATAAGAAGCAGAAGCAGGAGAAGCAGAAGCAGAAGATAAAGAAGAAGCATAAGAAGCAGAAGCAGAGGGAGAAACTGAAGAAGGAGAAAGAGCAGCAGAAGGTGAAGCAGAAGGAGATGCAGAAGCAGAAAGAGAAGCAGAAGAAGAAGAAGAAGAAGAAGAAGAAGAAGAAGAAGCAGCAGTAGAAAGCATAAGAAGCAGAAGCAGGAGAAGCAGAACCAGAAGAAAAAGAAGAAGCATAAGAAGCAGAAGCAGAGTGAGAAACAGATGAAGGAGAAGGAGCAGCAGAAGGTGAAGCAGAAGGAGATGCAGAAGCAGAAAGAGAAGCAGAAACAGATGGAGAAGAAGAAGGAGAAGTTGGAGAATCAGAAGAATCAGAAGCAGAAGCAGAAAGAGAACAGAAGGAGAAGGAGAAGCAGAAGGAGAAGGACAAGTAGGAGAAGCAGAAGAAGCAGAAGCGGGAGAAGCAGAAGAAGAAGAAGAAGACACAGAAGATGGAGAAGGAGCAGAAGGAGAAGCAGAAGGAGAAGCAGAAAGAGAAGCAGAAGAAGCAGTAGCAGAAGAAGCAGAAGCAGAAGAAACAGAAGAAGACCAAGAACCAGAATGAGAACCTGAAGCAGAAGGAGAAGCAGAAGCAGCAGAAGCTGGAAAAGCAGAAGCAGAAGAAACCGAACAAGCAGAAGAAGCAGAAGCAGAACGAGAAGCAGAAGAAGAAGAAGGAGAAAGAGAAGGATTAGGAGTAGGAGGAGCAGAAGCAGAATAAGAAGCAGAAAGAGAAGCAGAAGGAGAAGCAGAAGGAGAAACAGAAGAAGCAGAAGCCGGAGAAGCAGAAGCAGAAGAAGAATGGAAGCACAAGAAGGAGAAATTGAAGGAGAAGGAGAATGAGACAGAGAAGCAGAAGGAGAAGTAGGAGAAGCAGAAGAAGAAGAAACAGAAGAAGGAGAAGAGCAGAAGCAGAAGCAGAAGGAGAAGCAGAAGCAGAAGGAGAAGCAGAAGAAGCAGAAGCTGAAGCCGAAGAAGAAGAAACAGAAAAAGCAGAAGAAGCAGAAGAAGAAGCAGCAGGAGAAGCAGAAGAAGGATTAGGAGTAGGAGAAACAGAAGGATAAGCAGAAGCAGAAAGAGAAGGAGAAGGAGAAGCAGGTGAAGCAGAAGAAGCAGAAGCAGGATAAGCAGAAGCAGAATGAAAAGCAGAAGAAGGAGAAATTGAAACAGAAGAAGATGCAGAAGGAGAAGCAGAAGCAGAAGCAGAAGGAGAAGCAGAAGAAGGAGAAGCAGAAGGAGAAGCATAAAGAGAAACAGAAGGAGAAGCAGGAGAACAGAAGCAGGAGAAGCAGAGTCAAAAGAAATAGAAGAAGTATAAAAAGCAGAAGCAGAAAGAGAAGCAGAAACAGAAGGAGA
The DNA here is from genome assembly GCF_000151885.1 of Dipodomys ordii. Lineage (NCBI taxonomy): Eukaryota > Metazoa > Chordata > Mammalia > Rodentia > Heteromyidae > Dipodomys > Dipodomys ordii. The sequence continues at coordinate 2,369 of NW_012293922.1, read as the reverse complement.
AGCAGAAATAGAAGCTGAAGAAGCAGAAGCAGAACCTGAAGCAGAAGGAGAAGCAGGAGAAGCAGAAGAAGCAGAATCTGGAGAAGAAGGAGAACCAGAAGGAGAAGCAGAACCAGAAAGAGAAGCAAAAGCAGAAGGAGAAGCAGAAAGAGAAGCAGCAGGAATAGCAGAATAACGACAAGGAGAAACAGAAGGAGAAGAAGAATGAGAAGCAGAAGGACAAGCAGGAAAAACAGAAGAAGCAGAAACAGACGGAGAAGCAGAAGAAGGAGAAGCAAAAGCAGAAGAAGAAGCAGAAGGAAAAGCACAAGCAGAAGGAGATGCAGAAGTAGTAGCAGGAGAAGCAGAAGAAGGAGAAGCAGAAGGAGAAGAAGAAGGAGAAGAAGCAGAATCAGAAGAAGCAGAAGGAAAAGTAGAAAGAGAAGCAGACGAAGAGAAGCAGAACGAGAAGCAGGAGAAGCAGAAGAAGCAGAGCGGGAGAAGCAGAAGCAAAAGAAACAGAAGAAATAGAAGGAGCAGAAGCAGAAGGAGGAGCAGAAGCAGAAGGAGAAGCAGAAAGAGAAGCAGGAGAAGCAGAAAAAGCAGGAGAAGCAGAAGCAGAAGAAACAGGAGAAGCCGAAGAAGCAGAAGCAGAATCTGAAGCAGAAGGAGAAACAGAAGAAGCACAATCTGAAGCAGAAGCAGAAGAAACAGAAATAGTAGAATAAGCAGAAGCAGAAGCATCAGGAGAAGCAGAAGAAGAAGACGGAGAAGGCGAAAGAGGAAGATTAGGAGTAGGAGAAGCAAAAGGATAAGCAGAAGCAGAAAGAGACGCAGAAGGAGAAGCAGCAAGAGAAGCAGGAGAAGCAGAAGAAACAGAAGGCGCAGAAGCAGAATGAGAAGCAGAAGGAGAAATTGAAGCAGAAGCAGAAGCAGAAGGAGAAACAGAAGCAGAAGGAGAAGTAGAAGAAGGAGAAGGAGAAGCAGAAAGAGAAGCCGAACGAGAAGCAGGAGAAGCAGAAGCAGGAGAAGCAGAAACAGAAGAATCAGAAGAAGTAGAAGAAACAGAAGGAGAAGCAGAAACAGAAGGAAAATCAGAAAGAGAAGCAGGAGAAGCAGAAGCAGCAGCAGCAGGAGAAGCAGAAGCAGAAGAAGCAGAAGCAGAACCTGAAGCAGAAGGAGAAGCAGGAGAAGCAGAATCTGGAGCAGCAGAAGGAGAAGCCGAAGCAGAAAGAGAAGCAAAAGCAGAAGGAGAAGCAGAACTAGAAGCAGAAGAAACAGAAGAAGCAGAGGCAGTAGCAGAAGAAGCAGAAGATGCAGAAGCAGAAGGAGAAGCAGAAGGAAAAGCAGAAGAACGAGGAGGTGAAGGAGAAGGAGAAACAGAAGGAGAAGCAGAAAGAGAAGCAGAAGAAGGAGCAGGAGAAGGAAAAGCAGCAGGAGAAGCAGAAAGAGCAGCAGAAGGAGGAGCAGGAGATGCAGAAACAGGAGAAGCCTAAGCAGAACAAACAGGAGAAGGACAAGAAGCAGAAGCAGAAGGAGAAGCAGATACAGAAGGAGAAGCAGAAAGAGAAGGAGGGGAAGCAGAAGAAGCTGAAGCAGGAGAAGCAGAAGCATAAGAATCCGAAGAATCAGAAGGAGAACCTGAAGCAGAAGGAGAAGCAGGAGAAGCAGAAGAAGCAGAACCTGGAGAAGCAGAAGGAGAAGCAGAAGCAGAAAGATAATCAAAAGCAGAAGGAGAAGCAGAAGAAACAGAAGAAGTAGAAGCAGTAGCAGTGGTAGCAGAAGTAGAAGGCGAAGCAGAAGGAAAAGCAGAAGAACAAGAAGGTGAAGGGAAACAGAAGGAGAAGCAGTAGGAGAATAAGAAGGAGAAGCAGAAGAAGGAGAAGCAGAAGCAGAAGAAGATGCAGAAGGAGAAGCAGAAGAAGCAGAAGCAGAACGAGAAGCAGGAAAAGCAGAAGAAGCAGAAGCAAAAGGAGAAGCAAAAGAAGGAGAAGGAGAAGCAGAGGCAGAAGAAGAAGCATAAGGAGAAGCACAAGCACAAGGAGATGCAGAAGGAGAAGCAGGAGAAGCAGAAGATGAAGGAGAAGCAGAAGTAGGAGAAGGAGAAGGAGCAGAAGCAGAAGCAGAAGGAGAAGCAGAAGCGGAATGAGAAGCAGAAAGAGAAGCAGGAGAAGCACAAGAAGCAGAAGCAGGAGAAGCCGAAAGAGAAGAAGCAGAAGAAGCAGAATCAGAAGCAGAATTAGAAGCAGAAGCAGAAGGAGAAGCAGCAGAAGAAGTAGAACCAGAAATTCAGGCAGGAGAAACAGAAGAAGTAGAAGCAGAAGCAGAAGGAGAAGCAAAAAGAGAAGCAGTAGGAGAAGTAGAAGAAGCAGCAGAAGGAGAAGCAGCAG
>NW_012293921.1:0-1845 GCF_000151885.1 Dipodomys ordii | reverse complement strand
GCGGGGACCTGCGGGAACATAGCGGGACACAGCGTGGTACACAGCGGGACACAGCGGGACACAGCTGAGGACACAGCGGGTTCACAGCGGGACACAGCTGACAACACAGCGGGGACACAGCGGGACACAGCGGGGGACACAGCGAGGACACAGCGGGACACAGCAGAACACAGCGGGGGACAAAGCGGGACACAGCGGGGGACACAGCGAGGACACTCGGGACACAGTGGCGACACAGAGGGAACTCAGCGGGGGACACAGCGGGGGACAAAGTGGGACACAACGGGACACAGTGTGACACAGCGGGACACAGCGGGGACACTGCGGGGACACAGCAGGACAAAGCGCGGGACATTGCGGTACACAGCTGGACACAGCGGGGTACACAGCGGGACACAGCGGGCACACAGTGGGTACACGGCGGGACACAGCGGGACACAGCGGGAACACAGCGGGACACAGCGGGACAAAGCGGGGGACACAGCGGGCACACAGCGGGGACACATTGGGACACATTGGGACACAGCCGGGATAGAGCGGGACACAGCGGGGACACAGCAGGACACAGCAGGGACACAGCGGAGGACACAGCGGGACACAACAGGACACAGCAGGACACAGCAGGACACAGCGGGGGACAGAGGGATGAGACAGCTGGACACAGTGGGGACACAGGGGGCTCAGCAGGGTCACAGCGGGACACAGCGGGGGACACAGCGGGACACAGCAGGGACACAGCAGGGACACAGCGGGGGACACATCGGGACACAATGGGACACAGCGGTGGACACAGCAGGACACAGTGTCGATACAGCGGGGACACAGCATTACAAAGCGGGTTACACAGCTGGGGTCACAAAGGGACACAGTGGGGGACACAGCGGGACACATTGGGACACAGACGGGACAAAGCGTGAGACACGGCGGTGGACAGATCATTAGACAGCGGGGGACACAGCGAGGACACAGCAGGACACAGCGGGGACACAGCGGGGACTCAGCAGGGTACACAGCGGGGGACAAAGCGGGACACCACAGAACAGAGCGGGACACAGCTGGAAACAGCGGTGACTCTGTGGGTACACAGCGGGCACACAGCGGGGACACAGCGGGACACAGCAGGGACAGAGCGGGACACAGTGGGACACAGCGGGACACAGCAGGGACACAACGGAGGACAAAGCAGGACACAACGGGACACAGCGGGGGACACAGCAGGACACAGCGGGGACACAGAGGGGACTCAGCGGGGGACACAACGGGTGACAAAGACCGACACCAGGGGACACAGTGTGACACAGCGGGACACAGCAGGGACACTGCGGGGACACATGGGGACACACCGGGGGACACAGCGGGACACAGCGGGGGACACAGCGGGGGACAGCAGGGGACAGAGAGGGGACACACCGGGACACAGCGGGGGCCAAAGAGGGAGACAGCGGGGGACACAGCGAGGACACAGCGGGAAACAGCGGCGACACAGAGGGCACTCAGCTAGGGACACAGCAGGGGACAAAGCCGGACACCATGGGACACAGCGGAACACAGCGGGACACAGCCGGGTCACAGCGGGACACAGCGGGACAAAGCAGGGGACACAGTGAGACACAGCGGGGTACTCAGCGGGACACTACAGGCGCACAGCGGGGACACAGCGGGATACAGCGGGACACAGCGGGACACAGTGGGGGACACAGCGGGACACAGCGGGGGACACAGCGGGACACAGCGGGACACAGCGGGGACACAGGGGGACTCAGCGGGAGACACAGCGGATGACAAAGCCAGACACCACGGGACACAGTTTGACACAGCAGGACACAGCGGGGACACTGCGGGGAC
>NW_012293920.1:0-4350 GCF_000151885.1 Dipodomys ordii | reverse complement strand
CGGTGAACCTGCAGGGATTCAGCGGGACACAGCGGGGGACCCAGCGGGACCCAGCGGGACACATCTGGTGACACAGCGGGACACAGCGGGGACACAGCGGGGACACAGCGGGACACAGTGGGACACAGTAGGACACAGCGTGGGACTAAGCGGGAGACAGCAGAGGACTCAGCGAGGCCACAGCTGGACACAGCGGGGACACAGAGGGGACTCAGCAGGGGACATAGAGGGAAAAAAGCGGGACACCTCGGGACACAGTAGGACTCAGCGGGACACAGCTGGGACACTGCGGGACACAGCCGGGGGACACAGCGGTGGACAGCGGGGGACAGAGAATGGACACAGCGGGACTCAGAGGAGACACAGCTGGACACAGAAGGGTACACAGCGGGGCACAGCGGACACACAACAGGGACAGAGCTGGACACAGAGGGACACAGAGGTGACAGAGCGTGACACAGCGGGACACAGCGGGACACAGCAGGGGACTCAGCGGGACACAGCGGGGGACACAGCCGGACACAGCGGGGGACACAGCAGGGGACACAGCGGGACACAGCGGGGACACGGCTGGACTCTGCGGGGGACACAGCAGGGGACACAGCGGGACACAGCGGGGACACGGCTGGACACTGCGGGGGACACAGCGGGACACAGCGGGGGACACAGCGGGACACAGCGTGGTACACAGCGGGACACAGCGTGGTACACAGCAGGGGACACAACGGGACACAGCAGGGGACACAGAGGGAAACAGAGGGACACAGCGAGGACAACGTGGTGGACACAGTGGGGACACAGCTGGGGACACAGCGGGACACAGCAGGGAATACAGCGGGACACAGTGGCGGACACAGGAGGGACAAAGCGGGACACAGCGGGGGACACAGCAAGGACACAGCGGGACACAGCGGGGACACAGCGGGACTCTGCGGGGGACAGAGCGTGACACAGCGGGCCACAGCGGTACACAGCTGGACACAGCGGGGACACAGCAGTGACACAGAGGGGGACAAAGCGGAACACAGTGGGACACAGAGGGGGACAAAGCGGAACACAGTGGGACACAGTGGGGGACAAAGCGGAACACAGCGGGACACAGTGGGGGACACAGCTGGACAGAGCGGGGGACACAGCAGAGGACACAGCGGGACACAGCGGGGAACACAGCGAAGACACAGCGAGACACAGCGTCGGTATAGCGGGGACACAGCGGGACACAGCGAGGTACACAGCTAGGGACACAACGGGACACACGGGGGACACAGCGGGACACAGCGGGACACAGTGGGGACAAAGCTTGAGACACAGCGGTTGACAGAGCAGGAGACAGCGGGGGACACAGCGCGACAAAGTGGGGGACACAGCGGAACACAGCGTGGGACACAACAGGGAAACATCGGGACACAGTGGTGGACACAGCGGGACAGAGCGGGGACACAGCTGGACACAGCGGGGTACACAGCGGGACACAGCGGGGACACAGCGGGGACACAGCGGGGTACACAGCGGCACACAGCGGGGACACAGCGGGACACATCGGGCACACAGCCGGACACAGCGGGGACACAGCATTGGTCACAGCGGGACAAAGCGGGGGACACAGCCGGACACAGCGGGGGACACAGCAGGGGACACAGCGGGACACAGCGGGGACACAGTTGGACACTGGGGGGGACACACTGGGACACAGCGGGAGACAGAGCGGGACACATCGGGCACAGAGCCGGACACAGCGGGGACACAGCATTGGTCACAGCGGGACAAAGCGGGGGACACAGCCGGACACAGTGGGGGACAGAACAGGGGACACAGCGGGACACAGCGGGGACACAGCTGGACACTGCGGGGGACACAGTGGGGCACAACGGGAGACACAGCGGGACACAGCTTGGTACACAGTGGGACACAGCGGGGTACACAGCGGGGGAGACAGAGGGAACAGAGGGACACAGAGGGGACACAGCGGGGGACACAGCGGGGACACAGCAGGGCACAGCGGGAGACACAGCGAGGACACAGCGGGACACAGTGCGACACAGAGGGGGACAAAGCGGTAGACAGCGGGTGACACAGCGAGGACACAGCGGGACATAGCGGGGACACAGAGGGGACACTGCGGGGACACAGTGGGGGCCACAGCGGGCCACAGCGGGCACAGCCGGGGATACAGGAGGAAACAGCGGAACACAGCGGGGACACAGATGGGACTCAGTGGGTGACACAGCCGGGGACAATGCGGGACATCACTGGACACAGTGTGACACAGCGGGACAAAGCGGGGACACTGCGGGCACCCAGCGGGACAAAGCGGGGGACACAGTGGGACACAGTGGGGGATACAACCGGACAAAGCGGGGACAGAGCGGGGGACACTGCAGGACTCAGCGGGGCCACAGCGGGTCACAGCAGGACACATCGGGGACAGAGCGTGACACAGTCAGACATAGCGGGGGACACAGCGGGACACAACGGGGGACACAGTGAGGACACAGCGGGACAAAGCGGAGGATACAGGGAGGACACAACGGGACACAGTGGGACACAGCGGGGGACAAAGCGGGGGAAACAACGGGAGACAGTGGGGGACACAGCGGGGGACACAGCGGGACACAGCAGGGGACACAGTGAGGAAAGAGCGGGACACAGCGGGGACACAACGAGGACACAGCGGGGGACACAGCAGGGGACAGAGCGGGACACAGCGTGATACAGCAGGACACAGCGAGGGACAGAGCGGGACTCAGCGGGGGACACAGCGGAGGACAGAGCGGGGGACACAGCAGGGACACAGCGGGACACAGAGGGACACAGCGGGGGACACAGCAGGACACAGCACGGGACACAGCGAGGACACAGCGGGACACAGCGGTGAACACAGCGAGGACACAGCAGGACTCAGCGGGGGACACAGCGTGACGCAGAAGGACACAGCGGGACACAGCTGGACATAGCGGGGACACAGCAGGGACACAGCGGGGGACAAAGCGGAACACAGCGCGACACAGTGGGGGACAAAGCGGAACACAGCGGGACACAGTGGGGGACACAGCGGGACTGAGCGGGGGACACAGCGGGGGACACAACGGGACACAGGGGGTACACAGCAGGACACAGCGGGACAGAGCGGGGACAAAGCTTGAGACACAGCGGGGAACAGAGCGGGAGACAGCAGGGGACACAGCGAGGACACAGCAGGACACAGCGGGGACACAGCGGGGACTCAGCAGGGGACAGAGCGGAGGACAGAGTGGGGGTCACTGTGGGACACAGCGGGGAACAAAGCGAGGACACAGCGGGACCCAGCCGGACACAGCGTCGAAACAGCGACAACACAGGGGGACACAGCGGGGTACACAGCTGGGACACAACGGGACACAGTGGGGGACACAGCGGGACACAGCGGGACATAGCAAGACACTGGGGGATAGAGCGGGGGATAGAGCGGGACACACGGGGACACAGCGGGACACAGCGGGACACAGCAGGACACAGGGGGACAGAGCGAGGTATAGAGCGGGACACATGGGGACACAGCGGGGACACAGCGGGACACAGCGGGGACACAGCGGGTCACAGCGGGACAAAGTGGTCACAGCGGGGGACACAGCGAGGACACAGCAGGACACAGCGTGACACAGCGGGACACAGCGGGACACAGCTGGACACAGCGGGACACAGCTGGACACAGCGGGGACACAGCGGGACACAGCAGGGACAAAGCGTGAGACACAGCGGGGGACACAGCGGGAAACATCGGGGAACACAGCGAGGACATAGCGGGACCCAGCGGGACACAGCGTCGAAACAGCGACGACACAGGGGGACACAGCGGGGTACACAGCTGGGACACATCGGGACACAGCGGGACACAAGGGGACAGAGCCGGGGATAGAGCGGGACACACAGGGACACAGCGGGGACAAAGCATGACACAGCAGGAACACAGCGGGACACAGCAGTCACAGTGGGGGACAGAGCGAGGACACAGCGGGACACAGCGGTGGACAAAGCGGTAGACAGCGAGTGACACAGCGAGGACAAAGCTGGACATAGCGGGGACACAGAGGGGACACAGTGGGACACAGCGTGGGACAAAGCGGACACAGCGGGGGACACAGCGAGGAAACAGCCTTACACAGCAGGCACACAGATGGGACTCAGCGGGGGACACAGCGGGGGACAAAGCAGGACACCACTGGACACAGTGGGACACAGCGGGAAAAAGCAGGGACACTGCGGGCACCCAGCGGGACAAAGCGGGGGACACAGCGGGACAAAGCGGGACATAGTGGGGGATATAGCTGGACAAAGTGGGGGACAGAGCGGGGGATACTTGCAGGACTCAGC
>NW_012293919.1:0-4049 GCF_000151885.1 Dipodomys ordii | reverse complement strand
TCCTTCTGCTTCAGGTTCTGCTTTTGCTTCTTCGGATTCTTATGCTTCTGCTTCTCCTGCTTCTGCTTCTTCTGCTTCCCCAACTTCTCTTTCTGCTTCTCCTTCTGTTTCTGCTTCTCCTTCTGCTTCTTGTCCTTCTCCTGTTTCTTCTGCTTCTGCTTCTGTTCTCCTGTTTCTGCATCTCCTGCTTCTCCTTCTGCTGCTCTTTCTGCTTCTCTTGCTGCTTTTCCTTTTCCTGCTCCTTCTTCTGCTTCTCTTTCTGCTTCTCCTTCTGTTTCTCCTTCTCCTTCTCGTTCTTCTGCTTTTCCTTCTCCTTCTCCTTCTGCTTCTGCATCTTCTGCTTCTTCTGCTACTGCCTCTGCTTCTTCTGTTTCTTCTGCTGCCCCTTCTGCTTCTCCTTCTGCTTTTGCTTCTCTTTCTGCTTCTGCTTTTCCTTCTGCTTCTCCAGATTCTGCTTCTTCTGCTTCTCCTGCTTCTCCTTCTGCTTCAGGTTCTGCTTCTGCTTCTTTGGCTTCTTCTGCTTCTGCTTCTCCTGCTGCTGCTTCTTCTGCTTCTTCTGCTTCTCTTTCTGCTTTTCCTTCTGTTTCTGCTTCTCCTTCTGCTTCTGCTTCTTCTCCTTCTTCTGTTTCTTCTGCTTCTGCTTCTCCTGCTTCTCGTTCTGCTTCTCTTTCGGCTTCTCTTTCGGCTTCTCCTTCTCCTTCTCCTTCTTCTGTTTCTCCTTCTGCTTCTGCTTCTCCTTCTGCTTCTGCTTCTGCTTCAATTTCTCCTTCTGCTTCTCATTCTGCTTCTGCGTCTTCTGTTTCTTCTGCTTCTCCTGCTTCTGCTTCTCCTGCTTCTCCTAATTCTCGTGCTGCTTCTCCTTCTGCGTCTCTTTGTGCTTCTGCTTATCCTTTTCCTTCTCCTACTCCTAATGCTTCTCTTTCGAATTCTCCATCTTCTTCTTCTGCTTCTCATGTTGCTTTTGCTTCTGCTTATTCTCCTATTTCTGTTTCTTCTGATTCTGCTTCAGATTGTGCTTCTTCTGTTTCTCCTTCTGCTTCAGATTCTGCTTCTGCTTCTTCGGCTTTTCCTGTTTCTTCTGCTTCTGCTTCTCCTGCTTCTTCTGCTTCTCCTGCTTCTCTTTCTGCTTCTCCTTCTGCTTCTGCTTTTCTTTCTGCTTCTGCTCTTCTCCTTCTTCTGTTTGTTTTGCTTCTTCTTCTTCTTCTTCTTCTGCTTCTTCTGATTCTACTTCTGCTTCTCCTTCTTCTCCTTCTCTTTCTCCTTTTGCTTCTGCTTCTTCTGCTTCTCCTGCTTCTCCTTCTGCTTCTCCTTTTGCTTCTGCTCCTTCTCCTTCTTCTGTTTCTTCTTCTTCTGCTTCTCCCGCTTGTGCTTCTCCTGCTTCTCCTGCTTCTTGTTCTGCTTCTCTTCGTCGGCTTCTCTTTCTATTTCTGCTTCTGCTTCTTCTGATTCTGATTCTTCTCCTTCTTCTTCTCCTTCTGCTTCTGCTTCTTCTGCATCTCCTGCTTCTCCTTCTGCATCTCCTTCTACTTGTGCTTTTCCTTCTGCTTCTTCTTCTGCTTCGGCTTCTCCTTCTCCTTCTTCTCCGTCTGCTTCTGTTTCTTCTGCTTTTCCTGCGTCTCCTTCTGCTTCTCCTTCTGTTTCTCCTTCTCGTTCTTCTGCTATTCCTTCTGCTTCTCTTTCTGGTTCTGCATCTTCAGCTTCTTCTGCTACTGATTCTGCTTCTTCTGTTTCTTCTGCTTCTCCTTCTGCTTCTCTTTCTGCTTTTGCTTCTCTTTCTGCTTCTGCTTCTCCTTCTGGTTCTCCTTCTTCTTCTCCAGATTCTGCTTCTTCTGCTTCTCCTGCTTCTCCTTCTGCTTTAGGTTCTGCTTTTGCTTCTTCGGCTTCTTCTGCTTCTATTTTTGCTTCTCCTTCTGTTTCTGCTTCTCTTTCTGCTTCTGCTTCTTCTCCTTCTTCTATTTCTTCTGATTCTGCTTCTCCTGCTTCTGCTTCTCCTGCTTCTCCTTGTGTTTCTCTTTATGCTTCTCCTTCTGCTTCTCCTTCTTCTGCTTCTACTACTGCTTCTGCTTCTTCTTCTGCATCTTCTGTTTCAATTTCTCCTTCTTTTGTTTTTCATTCTGCTTCTGCTTCTCCTGCTTCTGCTTCTTCTGCTTCTCCTTCTCATTCTCCTTCTCTTTCTGCTTCTGCTTATCCTTCTCTTTCTCCTACTCCTAATCCTTCTCTTTCTCCTTGTTCTTCTTCTGCTTCCCGTTCTTCTTCTGCTTCTTCTGCTTGTTCTGTTTCCTCTGCTTCTACTTTTCCAGCTTCTGCTGCTTCTGCTTCTCCTTCTGCTTCAGGTTCTCCTTCTGCTTCTTGGACTTCTTCTGTTTCTTCTGCTTCTGCTTCTCCTGCTACTGCTTCTTCCGTTTCTTCTGCTTCTCTTTTGCTTCTCCTTCTGCTTCTGCTTCTCCTTCTGCTCCTTCTCTTTCTTCTGTTTCTTCTTCTTCTTTTTCTTCTGCTCCTCCCGCTTCTGCTTCTTCTGCTTCTCCTGCTTGTCCTTCTCCTTCTGCTTCTCCTTCTCCTTCTTCTCCTTCTCTTTCTGCTTCTGCTTCTGCTTCTTCTGATTCTCCAACTTCTCCTTCTTCTTCTCCTTCTGTTTCTGCTTCTCTTTCTGCTTCTGCATCTCCTTCTGCTTCACCTTCTTCTGCTCTTTCTCCTTCTTTTGTTTCTCCCTCTGCTTCTGCTTCTTATGCTTCTTCTTTATCTTCTGCTTCTGCTTCTCCTGCTTCTGCTTCTTGTGCTTCTACTGCTTCTTCTTCTGCTTCTGTTTCTTCTGCTTCTACTTCTCTTTCTGCTTCTGCTTCTCCTGCTTGTTTTTCTGCTTCTTCTGCTGCTTCTCCTTCTGCTGCTTCTTCTACTTCTCCTACTGCTTCTCTTTTTGCTCCTCCTTCTGCTTCTGCTTCTGCTTCTTCTGTTTCTCCTGCCTGAATTTCTGGTTCTACTTCTTCTGCTGCTTCTCCTTCAGCTTCTGCTTCTACTTCTGCTTCTGATTCTGCTTCTTCTGCTTCTTCTCTTTCGGCTTCTCCTGCTTCTGCTTCTTGTGCTTCTCCTGCTTCTCTTTCTGCTTCTCATTCTGCTTCTGCTTCTCCTTCTGCTTCTGCTTCTCCTCCTTCTCCTACTCCTACTTCTTCTTCTCCTTCATCTTCTGCTTCTTCTGCTTCTCCTGCTTCTCCTTCTGCATCTCCTTCTGCTTGTGCTTGTCCTTATGCTTCTTCTTCTGCCTCTGCTTCTCCTTCTCCTTCTTTTGCTTCTCCTTTTTCTTCTGCTTCTTCTGCTTTTCCTGCTTCTCCGTCTGATTCTGCTTCTTTTGCCTTTCCTGATTCACCTTCTGCTTCTCCTTCTTCTTCTTCTCCTTCTGTTTCTCTTTCTCCTTCTCATTCTTCTGCTATTCCTTCTGCTTCTCTTTCTGCTTCTGCATCTTCCGCTTCTTCTGCTACTGCTTCTGCTTCTTCTGTTTCTTCTGCTTCTCCTTCTGCTTTTGCTTCTCTTTCTGCTTCTGCTTCTCCTTCTGGTTCTCCTTCTTCTTCTCCAGATTCTGCTTCTTCTGCTTCTCCTTCCGCTTCAGGTTCTGCTTCTGCTTCTTCGGCTTCTTCTGCTTCTATTTCTGCTTCTCCTTCTGTTTCTGCTTCTCTTTCTGCTTCTGCTTCTTCTATTTTTCTGCATATGCTTCTCCTGCTTCTCCTGCTTCTCCTTCTGTTTCTCTTTATTCTTATCCTTCTGCTACTCCTTCTCCTTCTCCTTCTTCTGCTTCTCCTTCTGCTTCTGCTTCTCCTTCTGCATCTTCTTCTGTTTTAATTTCTCCTTCTTCTGCTTTTCATTCTGCTTCTGCTTCTCCTGCTTCTGCTTCTTCTGCTTCTCCTGCTTCTCCTTCTCCTTCTACTTCTCTTTCTGCTTCTGCTTATCCGTCTGTTTCTCCTACTCCTAATCTTTCTCTTTCTCCTTCTCCTTCTTCTGCTTTTCCTGCTTCTTCTTCTTCTGCTTCTTCTTCTTTTTCTGCTTTTTCAGTTCTTCGG
>NW_012293918.1:0-2146 GCF_000151885.1 Dipodomys ordii | reverse complement strand
TCTGCTACAACTGCTACTGCTCTACTCTCTGTTTCTCTGCTCTCCTCTGCTTTGATCTCTTCTGCTCTGCTTCTCCTTTTGCTCTCTCTGCTTCTCCAGATTCTGCTTCATCTGCTTCTCATGCTTCTCCTTCTGCTTCAGGTTCTCTTCTGCTTCTTCACATTCTTATGCATCTGCTTCTCCTGCTTCTGCTTCTTCTGCTTTCCCTCCTTCTCTTCCTGCTTCTCCTTCTGTTTCTGCTTCTCCTTCTGCTTCTGCTTCTTGTCCTTCTTGTGTTTCTTCTGCTTCTGCTTCTCAAGTTTCTGCATCTCCTGCTTCTCCTTATGCTGCTCTTTCTGCTTCTCCTGCTGCTTTTCCTTCTCCTGCTCCTTCTTCTGCTTCTCTTTCTGCTTCTCCTTCTGTTTCTCCTACTCCTTCTCCTTCTGGTTCTTCTGCTTTTCCTTCTGCTTCTCCTTCTGCTTCTGCATCTTCTGCTTCTTCTGCTACTGCCTCTGCTTCTTCTGTTTCTTCTGCTTCCCCTTCTGCTTCTCCTTCTGCTTTTGCTTCTCTTTCTGCTTCTGCTTCTCCTTCTGCTTCTCCAGATTCTGCTTCTTCTGCTTCTCCTGCTTCTCTTTCTGCTTCAGGTTCTGCTTCTGCTTCTTCGGCTTCTTCTGCTTCTGCTGCTTCTTCTGCTTCTCCTGCTTCTCTTTCTGCTTTTCCTTCTGTTTCTGCTTCTCCTTCTGCTTCTTCTCCTTCCTATGTTTCTTCTGCTTCTGCTTCTCCTGCTTCTGCTTCTCCTGTTTCTCGTTGTGCTTCTCTTTCTGCTTCTCTTTCTGCTTCTCCTTCTCCTTCTTCTGCTTCTGCTTCTGCTTCTCCTTCTGCTTCAATTTCTCCTTCTGCATCTGTTTCTTCTGCTTCTCCTGCTTCTGCTTCTCCTGCTTCTCCTACTTCTCGTGCTGCTTCTCCTTCTGCGTCTCTTTCTGCTTCTGCTTATCCTTTTGCTTCTCCTACTCCTAATCCTTCTCTTTCGCCTTCTCCTTCTCCTTCTTGTGCATCTCCTGCATCTTCTGCTTCTCCTGCTTCTCTTTCTGCTTCTGCTTCTGCCGCTTCTTCTGCTTCTGCTTCTTCTTCTGCTCTTCTCCTTCTTCTGTTTCTTTTGCTTCTGTTTCTTCTTCTTCTTCTTCTTCTGTTTCTTCTGATTCTACTTCTGCTTCTCCTTCTTCTCCTCTTTCTGCTTCTACTCCTGCTTCTTCTAATTCTCCTGCTTCTCCTTCTTGTTCTCCTTCTGTTTCTGCTTCTATTTCTGCTTCTGCTTCTCCTTCTTCTGCTCCTTCTCCTTCTCCTTTTTCTTCTCCTCCCACTGCTTCTGCTTCTGCTTCTTTTGCTTATTCTTTTCTTCTGCTTCTGCTTCTCCTGCTTCTGCTTCTACTGCTTCTCCTTATGCTTCTCCTTATGCTTCTCCTTATGCTTCTCCTTAAGCAGCTCCTTCTTCTTCTTCCTCCTCTTCTTCTTCTTGGTCTTCTACTCCTCTTCCTTCTTCTTCTTCCTCCTCTTTCATCTGCTTCTGCTTTTCCTGCTTCTTCTGCTTCTACTGCTTCTCTTTCTGCTTCTCCTTCTGCTTCTCCTATTGCTTCTGCTGCCCTTCCTTCTCCTTCTCCTTCTTCTGCTTCTCCTTCCGCTTCTGCTTCTTCTGCTTCTCCTGCTTCTCGTTCTGCATCTTCTGCTTCTGCTTCTCCTTCTGCTGCTTCTTCTGCTTCTGCTACTTCTTCTTCTGCTTCTCCTTCTGATTCTCCTTCTACTTCTCTTTCTGCTGCTCCTTCTCCTTCTTCTGCTTCTCCCTCTGATTATTCTTCTTATGCTTATTCTTTTTCTACTGCTTCTGCTTCTCCTGCTTCTGCTCCTTCTGCTTCTAGTTCTTCTCGTTATGCTTCTCCTTCTGTTTCTTCTTCTTCTTCTTCTTCTTCTTCTTCTTCTTCTTCTTCTTCTTCTTCTTCTTCTTCTTCTTCTTCTTCTTCTTCTTCTCTTTCTTCTGCTTCTTCTTTTCCTGCTTCTTCTGTTTCTACTGCTTCTCTTTCTGCTTCTCATTCTGCTTCTGCTTCTCCTTCTGCTTCTCACTAATGCTTCTGCGACTCTTCCTTCTCCTTCTCCTACCTCTACTTCTCTTTCT
>NW_012293917.1:0-6196 GCF_000151885.1 Dipodomys ordii | reverse complement strand
AACAAACAGAAGAAAGAGAAGGAGCAGAAGGAGAAGCAGAAGCAGAAGGAGAAGCAGAAAGAGAAGCAGAAGAAGCAGAAGAAACAGTAGCAGGAGAAGCAGAAGCAGAAGAGACAGAAGAAGCCCAAGAAGCAGAAGGAGAACCTGAAGCAGAAGGACAAGCAGAAGCAGCAGAAGCTGGAAAAGCAGAAGCAGAAGAAACAGAACAAGGAGAAGAAGCAGAAGCAGAACGAGAAGCAGTAGAAGAAGAAGGAGAAAGAGAAGGATTAGGAGTAGGAGGAGCAGAAGGAGAATCAGAAGCAGAAAGAGAAGCAGAAGGAGAAGCAGAAGGAGAAACAGAAGAAGCAGAAGTAGGAGAAGCAGAAGCAGAATGAGAAGCACAAGAAGGAGAAATTGAAGGAGAAGGAGAATGAGACGGAGAAACAGAAGGAGAAGTAGGAGAAGCAGAAGAAGAAGCAGGAGAAGGAGAAGCAGAAGAAACAGAAGAAGGAGAATAGCAGAAGCAGAAGCAGACGGAGAAGCAGAAGCAAAAGGAGAAGCAGAAGAAGCAGAAGTTGAAGCAAAAGAAGAAGAAACAGAAAAAGCAGAAGAAGCAGAAGAAGAAGCAGCAGGAGAAGCAGAAGAAGGAGAAGGAGAAGGAGAAAGAGAAGGATTAGGAGTAGGAGAAACAGAAGGATAAGCAGAAGCAGAAAGAGAAGGAGAATGAGAAGGAGAAGCAGGAGCAGTAGTAGAAGCAGAAGAAGGAAAAGCAGAAGGAGAAGCATAAAGAGAAACAGAAGGAGAAGCAGGAGAAGCAGAATCAGAAGAAATAGAAGAAGGAGAAGAAGCAGAAGCAGAAAGAGAAGCAGAAAGAGAAGGAGAAGCAGAAATAGAAGCAGAAGAAGCCGAAGAAGCAAAAACAGAACCTAAAGCAGAAGGAGAAGCAGGAGAAGCAGAAGAAGCAGAATCTGGAGAAGCATAAGGAGAACCAGAAGGAGAAGCAGAATCAGAAAGAGAAGCAAAAGCAGAAGGAGAAGCAGAAGGAGAAGCAGAAGAAACAGAAGAAGCAGAATCAGTAGCAGAAGAAGCTGAAGATGCAGAACCAGAAAGAGAAGCAGAAGGAATAGCAGAAGAACGAGAAGGAGAAATAGAAGGAAAAGCAGAAGGAGAAGCAGGAAAAGCAGAAGAAACAGAAGCAGACGGAGAAGCAAAAGAAGGAGAAGGAGAAGCCGGAGCAGAAGAAGAAGCAGAAGGAAAAGCACAAGCAGAAGGAGATGCAGAAGGAGAAGCAGGAAATGCAGAAGACGCAGAAGCAGAAGGAGAAGAAGAAGGAGAAGAATCAGAATCAGAAGAAGCAGAAGCAGAAATAGAAAGAGAAGCCGACGAAGAGAAGCAGAACGAGAAGCAGGAGAAGCAGAAGAAGCACAAGCGGGAGAAGCAGAAGAAGAAGAAACAGAAGAAGGAGAAGGAGCAGAACCAGAAGGAGAAGCAGAAAGAGAAGCAGGAAAAGCAGAAGAAGCAGAAGCAGGAGAAACAGAAGGAGAAGAAACAGGAGAAGGACAAGAAGCAGAAAGATAAGCAGTAGAAGCAGAAGAAGCAGGAAAAGCAGAAACAGAAGAAAGAGAAGAAGAAGAAGACGAAGAAGAAGAAGAAGAAGCAGCATAAGGAGAAGCATAAGGAGAAGCATAAGGAGAAGCAGTAGAAGCAGAAGAAGCAGAAGCAGGAGAAGCTGAAGCAGAAGAAAAAGAATAAGCAAAAGAAGCAGAAGCAGAAGCAGTGAGAGAAGCAGAAGAAGGAGAAGGAGAAGGAGCAGCAGAAGGAGAAGCAGAAGCAGAAAGAGTAGCAGAAACAGAAGGAGAACAAGAAGGAGAAGCAGGAGAATCAGAAGAAGCAGAAAGAGAAGGAGAAGAAGGAGAAGCAGAAATAGAATCAGAAGAAACAGAAGAAGAAGAAGCAGAAGAAACAGAAGCAAAAGAAACAGAAGAAGGAGAAGAGCAGAAGCAGAAGCAGAAGGAGAAGCAGAAGCAGAAGGAGAAGCAGAAAGAGAAGCAGGAGAACCAGAAGAAGCAGGAGAAGCAGAAGCAGAAGAAACAGGAGAAGCCGAAGAAGCAGAAGCAGAATCTGAAGCAGAAGGAGAAACAGAAGAAGCACAATCTGAAGCAGGAGCAGAAGAAACAGAAATAGTAGAATAAGCAGAAGCAGAAGCACCAGGACAAGCAGAAGTAGAAGAAGGAGAAGGCGAAAGAGAAGGATTAGGAGTAGGAGAAGCAAAAGGATAAGCAGAAGCAGAAAGAGATGCAGAAGGAGAAGCAGCACGAGAAGTAGGAGAAGCAGGAGAAGCAGAAGCAAGAGAAGCAGAAGAAACAGAAGACGCAGAAGCAGAATGAGAAGCAGAAGGAGAAATTGAAGCAGAAGGAGAAGCAGAAGCAAAAGGAGAAGCAGAAGAAGGAGAAGGAGAAGGAGAAGCAGAAAGAGAAGCAGAAAGAGAAGCACAACGAGAAGCAGGAGAAGCAGAAGCAGGAGAAGCAGAAGCAGAAGAAACATAAGAAGGAGAAGAATCAGAAGGAGAAGCAGAAACAGAAGGAAAAGCAGAAATAGAAGCAGGAGCAGCAGCAGAAGCAGCAGCAGGAGAAGCAGAAGCAGAAGAAGCCGAAGAAACAGAAGCAGAACCTGAAGCATAAGGAGATACAGGAGAAGCAGAAGAAGCAGAATCTGGAGAAGCAGAAGGAGAAGCAGAAGCAGAAAGAGACGCAAAAGGAGAAGGAGAAGCATAAGGAGAAGCAGAAGAAACAGAAGAAGCAGAGGCAGTAGCAGAAGATGTAGAAGCAGAAGGAGAAGCAGAAGGAAAAGCAGAAGAACGAGAAGGAGAAGGAGAAGGAGAAACAGAAGGAGAAGCAGAAAGAGAAGCAGAAGAAGGAGCAGGAGAAGGAAAAGCAGCAGGAGAAGAAGAAAGAGAAGCAGAAAGAAAAGCAGAAGGAGAAGCAGGAGATGTAGAAACAGGAGAAGAACAAGCAGAAGAAACAGGAGAAGGACAAGAAGCAGAAGTAGAAGGAGAAGCAGAAAGAGAAGGAGGGGAAGCAGAAGAAGCAGAAGCAGGAGAAGCAGAAGCATAAGAATCCGAAGAAGCAGAAGCAGAACCTGAAGCAGAAGGAGAAGCAGGAGAAGCCGAAGAATCAGAATCTGGAGAAGCAGAAGGAGACGCAGAAGCAGAAAGAGAATCAAAAGCAGAAGGAGAAGTAGAAGAAACAGAAGAAGTAGAAGCAGTAGCAGTTGTAGCAGAAGCAGAAGGAAAAGCAGAAGAACAAGAAGGAGAAGGAGAAACAGAAGGAGAAGCAGAAGGAGAAGCAGAAAGAGAAGCAGGTAAAGCAGAAGAAGAAGAAGCAGAAGGAGAATCAGAAGGAGAAGCACAAGAAGGAGAAGGAGAAGCAGAAGCAGAAGAAGATGCAGAAGGAGAAGCAGAAGAAGCAGAAGCAGAAGGAGAAGCAGGAAAAGCAGAAGAAGCAGAAGCAAAAGGAGAAGCAAAAGAAGGAGAAGGAGAAGCAGAGGCAGAAGAAGAAGCATAAGGACAAGCACAAGCAGAAGGAGATGCAGAAGGAGAAGCAGGAGAAGCAGAAGAAGCAGAAGCTGAAGGAGAAACAGAAGTAGGAGAAGGAGAAGGAGGAGAAGCAGAAGCAGAAGGAGAAGCAGAAGCAGAATGAGAAACAGAAAGAGAAGCAGGAGGAGGACAAGAAGCAGAAGCAGGAGAAGCCGAAAGAGAAGAAGCAGAAACAGAAGCAGAAGGAGAAGCAGAAGCAGAAGAAGCAGCAGAAGAAGTAGAACCAGAAATCAGGCAGAGAAACAGAAGAAGCAGAAGCAGAAGGAGAAGAAAAAAGAGAAGCAGAAGAGGAAGTAGAAAAAACAGCAGAAGAAGCAGAAAAACAAGCAGGAGAAGCAGAAGCAGGAAGAGAAGTAGAAGCAGAAGAAGCAGAAGCAGAAGAAGAAGCAGTAGAAGCATAAGAAACAGAAGCAGGAGAAGCAGAACCAGAAGAAAAAGAAGAAGCATAAGAAGCAGAAGCAGAGGGAGAAACAGAAAAGGAGAAGGAGCAGCAGAAGGTGAAGCAGAAGGAGATGCAGAAGCAGAAAGAGAAGCAGAAACAGAAGGAGAAGAAGAAGGAGAAGTTGGAGAATCAGAAGAAGCAGAAGCAGAAAGAGAAGCAGAAGAAGGAGAAGGAGAAGCGAAGGAGAAGGACAAGCAGGAGAAGCAGAAGAAGCAGAAGCGGGAGAAGCAGAAGAAGAACAAGAAACAGAAGAAGGAGAAGGAGCAGAAGGAGAAGCAGAAGCAGAAGGAGAAGCAGAAAGAGAATCAGAAGAAGCTGAAGAAGCAGTAGCAGGAGAAGCAGAAGCAGAAGAAACAGAAGAAGCCCAAGAAGCAGAAGGAGAACTTGAAGCAGAAGGAGAAGCAGAAGCAGCAGAAGCTGGAAAAGCAGAAGCAGAAGAAACCGAACAAGCAGAAGAAGCAGAAGCAGAACGAGAAGCAGAAGAAGAGGGAGAAAGAGAAGGATTAGGAGTAGGAGGAGCAGAAGCAGAATAAGAAGCAGAAAGAGAAGCAGAAGGAGAAGCAGAAGGAGAAACAGAATCAGAAGCAGGAGAAGCAGAAGCAGAAAGAGAAGCACAAGAAGGAGGAATTGAAGGAGAAGGAGAATGAGACGGAGAAGCAGAAGGAGAAGAAGGAGAAGCAGAAGAAGAAGAAGCAGGAGAAGCAGAAACAGAAGAAACAGAAAAAGCAGAAGAAGCAGAAGAAGAAGCAGCAGGAGAAGCAGAAGAAGAAGAAGGAGAAGGAGAAAGAGAAGGATTAGGAGTAGGAGAACAGAAGGATAAGCAGAAGCAGAAAGAGAAGCAGAAGGAGAAGCAGGAGAAGCAGAAGAAGCAGAAGCAGGAGAAGCAGAAGCAGAATGAAAAGCAGAAGAAGGAGAAATTGAAACAGAAGAAGATTCAGAAGGAGAAGCAGAAGCAGAAGAAGGAGAAGCAGAAGGAGAAGCATAAGGAGAAACTGAAGGAGAAGCAGGAGAAGCAGAAGCAGGAAAAGCAGAATCAAAAGAAATAGAAGAAGGATAAGAAGCAGAAGCAGAAAGAGAAGCAGAAACAGAAGGAGAAGCAGAACCTGAAGCAGAAGAAGCATAAGCAGAACCTGAAGCAGAAGAAGAAGGAGAAGCAGAAGAAGCAGAATCTGGAGAAGAAGGAGAAGCAGAGCAGAAAGAGAAGCAAAAGCAGAAGGAGAAGCAGAAAGAGAAGCAGAAGAAGCAGAAGCAGTAGCAGAAGAAGCAAAAGATGCAGAAGCAGATAGAGAAGCAGAAGGAATAGCAGAATAACGACAAGGAGAAACAGAAGGAGAAGAAGAATGAGAAGCAGAAGGAGAAGCAGGAAAAACAGAAGAAGCAGAAACAGACGAAGAAGCAGAAGAAGGAGAAGCAGAAGCAGAAGAAGAAGCAGAAGGAAAAGCACAAGCAGAAGGAGATGCAGAAGGAGTAGCAGGAGAAGCAGAAGAAGCAGAAGCAGAAGGAGAAGAAGCAGAATCAGAAGAAGCAGAAGGAGAAGTAGAAAGAGAAGCCGACGAAGAGAAGCAGAACGAGAAGCAGGAGAAGCAGAAGAAGCAGAGCGGGAGAAGCAGAAGAAGAAGAAGAAACAGAAGAAGGAGAAGGAGCAGAAGGAGAAGCAGAAGCAGAAGGAGAAGCAGAAAGAGAAGCAGGAAAAGCAGAAGAAGCAGAAGCAGGAGAAGCCGAAGCAGAAGAAACAGGAGAAGGACAAGAAGCAGAAGCAGAAGGAGAAGCAGAAACAGAAGGAGAAGCAGAAAGAGAAGGAGGGGAAGCAGAAGCAGGAGAACCAGAAGCATAAGAATCCGAAAAAGCAGAAGCAGAACCTGAAGCAGAAGGAGAAGCAGGAGAAGCAGAAGAAGCAGAATCTGGAGAAGCAGAATGAGAAGCTGAAGGAGAAGCAGAAGCAGAAAGAGAATCAAAAGGAGAAGGAGAAGCGGAAGAAACAGAAGAAGCAGAAGCAGTAGCAGTTGCAGCAGAAGCAGAAGGAGAAGCAAAAGTAAAAGCAGAAGAACGAGAAGGAGAAGGAGAAACAGAAGGAGAATCAGAAGGAGAAGCAGAAGAAGCAGAAGGAGAAGCAGAAGGAGAAACAGAAGCAGAAGAAGCAGCAGAAAGAGAAGCAGAAGCAGAAGAAGATGCAGAAGGAG
>NW_012293916.1:0-6197 GCF_000151885.1 Dipodomys ordii | reverse complement strand
CAGCCGCGGACACAGCGAGGACACAGCGGGACACAGCGGGACACAGTGTGGGACAAAGCGGGAGATAGCAGGGGACACAGCGAGGACACAGCGGGACACAGTGCCGACACATAGAGGACTCAGCGGGGGACACAGTGGGGGACAGAGCGGGACACAGCGGGAC
This sequence comes from Dipodomys ordii, assembly GCF_000151885.1. Taxonomy (NCBI): domain Eukaryota; kingdom Metazoa; phylum Chordata; class Mammalia; order Rodentia; family Heteromyidae; genus Dipodomys; species Dipodomys ordii. Next base: position 6,034 of record NW_012293916.1, on the reverse strand, counting down.
CCAGCGGGGACAAAGCGTGAGACACAGCAGTGGACAGAGCAGGAGACAGAGGCGGACACAGCGAGGACACAGCGGGATACAGCGGGGACACAGAGGTGGCTCAGGGGGGCCACAGCGGGGGACAAAGCGGGACACCAGGGAACACAGCGGGACACAGCGTGAAACAGCGGTGAACCTGCGGACCACAGCGGGACACAGCGGGGAACACAGCGGGACACAGCGGGGACACAGCGGGGATACTGCGGGACCCAGCAGGACACAGCGGGACACAGCAGGACACAGCGGGGGACACAGTGGGACACAGCGGGGAACACAGCAGGACACAGCGGGGACACAGAGGGGACTCAGCAGGGGATATAGCGGGGGACAAATCGGGACACCACAGGACACAGTGGGACACAGCGGGACACAGCGGGGACAATGCGGGGACACAGCGGGACAAAGCGGGGGACTCAGCGGGACTCAGCGGGACACAGCAGGCTCAGCGGGGAAACAGCGGGGACTCAGTGGGACACAGCGAGGACACAGCGGGACACAGCGGGACACTGCGGGGCACAGCGGGGGACACAGCGGGATACAGCGGGGGACACAGGGAGGACACAGCGGAACACAGCATGGGACAAAGCGAGGACACAGCGGGAAACAGCGAGACACAGCGGGACCCAGCGGGGACCCAGCAGTGGACACAGCGGGACACAGCGGGGGACAAAGCAGGACACCACGGAACACAGCAGGACACAGCGTGAAACAGGGGTGAACCTGCGGGGACACAGCGGGGGACACAGCGGGACCCAGCGGGACACAGCGGGGGACACAGCCGGACACAGCAGGGACACAGCGGGGACACAGCGGGACCCAGCAGGACACAGCGGGGGACACAGCGGGACACAGCGGGACACAGCGGGGGACACAGAGGGGACTCAGCAGGGGACATAGACGGGAAAAAGTGGGACACCACGGGACACAGTAGGACACAGCGGGACACAGCGGGGACACTGCGGGACACAGCCGGGGGACACAGCGGTGGACAGCGGGGGAAAGAGAAGGGACACCGCTGGACACAGAGGGGACACAACTGGACACAGAAGGGTACACAGCGGGTCACAGTGGACACACAATAGGGAAAGAGCTGGACACAGAGGGACACAGAGGGGGACAGAGCGTGACACAGCGGGACACAGCGGGGACACAGCAGGGGACTCAGCGGGACACAGCGGGGGACACAGGGAGGACACAGCTGGACACTGAGGGGAGACAGAGCGAGGACACAGCCGGACACAGCAAAACACAGCGTGACACAGTGGGGACACAGCAGGGGACACAGCGGGACACAGCTGGGGACACAGAGGAACACAGCGGGGTATACAGCAAGAACAAAGCGGGACACAGCGGGGGACACAGCGAGGACACAGCGGGACACAGCGGTGACACAGCGGGACACAGCTGGGGACACTGCGGGACTCAGCGGGACACAGCGGGGACACAGCAAGGACACAGCGGGGGACACAGCGGGACACAGCCGGACACAGCCGGGGACACAGCGGGACACAGCGAGAGACACAGCGGGGGACACAGCGGGACACAGCGGGGAACAAAGAGAGGACACAGCGGGACCCAGCTGGACACAGCATCGATTGAGCAGGGACACAGCGGGACACAGCGGTGACACAACAGGACTCAGCGGGGGACACTGCGGGACCCAGCGGGACACAGCGGGGACACAGCAAGGACACAGCGGGGGACAGAGCGGTACACAGCGGGACACAGCGGGGGACACAGCGAGTGACACAGCGGGGGACACAGCGGGACACAATGGGGAATACAGAGAGAGACACAGCAGGACCCAGCGAGACACAGCGTCGATACAGCAGGGACACAGCGGGGTACACAGCTGTTGACACAACGGGACACAGTGGGGGACACAGCGGGACACAGCGGGACACAGCAGGGACAAAACGGGAGACACAGTGGGGAACAGAGCAGGACACAGCGGGGGACACAGAGAGGACACAGTGGGGACACAGCGAGACTCAGCCCGGGACACAGCAGGGGACAAAGCGGGACACCACGGGACACAGTGGGACACAGCGGGACACAGCGTGGTCACTGCGGGACACAGTGGGGGACAAAGCGGGACACAGCGGGACCGAAGCGGGACACAGCGGGACACAGCGGGACACGGCGGGGGACACAGCGGGACACAGAGGGGGACACAGCGAGGACACAGCGGGACACAGAGGGACACAGTGGGGGACACAGCGAGGACACAGTGGGGGACAAAGTGGGGGAAACAGCTGGACACAGCGGGGAACACAGCGAGGACACATCGGGACCCAGCGGGACACAGCGTCGATACAGCGGAGACACAGCGTTACACAGCATGGTACAAAGCTGTGGACACAACGGGACACAGTGGGGGCACAGCGGGACAAAGCGGGACGCAGCGGGACGCAGTGGGACACAGCGGGACACAGCGGGACACAGCGGGAGACAAAGTGGGACACCAAGGAACACAGTGGGACACAGCAGGAAACAGCAGTGACACTGTGGGGACACAGTGGGACACATCGGGGGACACAGCGGGACACAGAGGGGGACAGAGTGGGACACATTGGGCGACACAGCTGGACACAGCAGGGGAAACAGTGGGGGACACAGCGGGACACAGCGGGACACAGCGAGGACACAGCGGGACAGAGCGGGACACTGCAGGGCACAGCGGGGGACACAGCGGGACACAGCGGAGGACACAGCGAGGACACAACGGAACACAGAGTGGGACACAGTGAGGACACAGCGGGAAACAGCGGGACACAGCCGGGTCCCAACAGTGGACACAGCGGGACACAGCGGGGGACACAGCGGGACACAGCAGGGGACACATGGAGGACTCAGCGGGACAAAGTGGGGACACAGCGGCGACTCACCATGGGACACAGCGGGGGACAAAGCGGGACACCACAGAACACAGTGGGAAACAGCGGGACACAGCGGGGAAACTGCGGGGACACAGGGAGACAAAGCGTGGGACACATAGGGACACAGCGGGGGACACAGTGGGGGACACAGCGGGACACAGCGGGACACAGCGGGACACAGCAGGGGGACACAGCGAGGACACCACGGAACACAGCGGGACACAGCGGGAAACAGAGGGGAACCTGCGGGGACACAGTGGTACACAGTGGGGGACACAGTGGGAAACAGCGGGGGACACAGCGGGACACAGTGGGGGACAGAGCGTGGGACACAGCGAGACACAGCGGGGACAAAGCTGGACACAGCAGGGTACACAGAGGGACACAGCTGGGACACAGCGGGGAAACAGCGTGACACAGCAGGACACAGCGGGAAACAGCGGGGGACACAGCGAGGACACAGTGGCACACAACGGGGGACACAGCAAGGACACAGTGGGACACAGCGGGGGACACAGCAAGACATAGCGGGGGACACAGCGGGGGACACAGGGACACAATGGGACTCAGCGGGGGACACAGCAGTACACAGCGGGACACAGCGGGGACACAGCAGGGACACAGCGGGGGACACAGGGATGACAAAGCGGGACCCAGCGGGACCCAGCGTCGATACAGCAGGGACACAGCGGGACACAGAGGGTAAAAAAGTGAGGACACAGCGGAACACAGCGGGGACACAGCCGTAGACACAGCGGGACACAGTGGCGGACACAGCGGGACACAGCGGGGAACACAGCGAGGACACAGCGGGACCCTGCGCGACACAGCGTCGATACAGCGGGGACAGAGCGTTACACAGCGAGGTACACAGCTGTGGACACAGCGCGACACAGTGGGACACAGCAGGCACAAAGCTTGAGACACAGTGGGGTACAGAGCGGGAGATAGCGGGGGACACAGCGAGGACACAGCGGTACACAGCGCTGACACTGCGGAGGACACAGCGGTACACAGCGGGGAACACAGCGGGGGACACAGCGGGACACAGCGGGACACAGCGGGGGACACAGGGAGGACACAGAGGGACACAGCGGGGGACACAGCGAGGACACATTGGGACACAGCAGGGACACAGCGGGGACTCAGCGGGGGACACAGCGGGACACAGCGGGGAACACAGGGAGGACATAGCGGGACCCAGCGGGACCCAGCGCCGTTACAGCGGGGACACAGCGGGACACAGCGGGGTGCACAGCTGGGGACACAACGGGACACTCGGGGGACACAGCGAGGACACAGCGGGACACAGCGGGACACAGCGGGGACACTGCGGGAACATAGTGGGACACAGCGGCGACACAGATGGGACTCAGCGGGACAAAGCGGGGGACACAGCGGGACACAGCGGGACACAGCTAGGGACACAGCGGGGACAAAGCGGCAGACAGCCGGGGACACAGCGAGGACACAGCGGGACACAGCGGCGACACAGATGGGACTCAGCGGGACAAAGCGGGGGACACAGCGGGACACAGCGGGACACAGCTAGGGACACAGCGGGGACAAAGCGGCAGACAGCCGGGGACACAGCGAGGACACAGCGGGACACAGCGGCGACACAGATGGGACTCAGCGGGACAAAGCGGGGGACACAGCGGGACACAGCGGGACACAGCTAGGGACACAGCGGGGACAAAGCGGCAGACAGCCGGGGACACAGCGAGGACACAGCGGGACACAGCGGCGACACAGATGGGACTCAGCGGGACAAAGCGGGGGACACAGCAGGACACAGCGGGACACAGCGGGGGACACAGCGGGGGACACAGCGGGGGACAGCGGAGACAGAGAGGGGCCAAAGCGAGACACAACGGTGACACAGCTGGACACAACAGAGTACACAACGGGACACAGCGGGCACACAGCGGGGACACAGCGGGACATAGCGGGACAAAGCGGAACACAGCGGGTGTCACAGCGGGACACAGCAGGGGACCCAGCAAGGACACAGCGGGACACAGCGGGAGACACAGCTGGGGACACAGCGGGACACAGCGGGGAACACATCGAGGACACAGCGGAACCCAGCAGGAGACAGCGTCAATACAGCAGGGACACAGCGGGACACAGCGGGACACAGCGGTACGCAGCTGGGGACACAGCGGGGACACAGTGGGACACAGCGGAACACAGCGAGGGACAAAGCAGGAGACAGCGGGGGACACAGCGAGGACACAGGGGGACACAACGGCGACACAGAGGGGACTCACCGGGGGACACAGCGTGGGACAAAGTGGGACACCACGGAACAAAGTGTTACACAGCGGGACACAGCGGGGACACTGTGGGACACAGCAGGACAAAGCGGGGGACACAGCGGGACACAGCGGGGGACCCAGCGGGGGACAGCGGAGACAGAGAGTGGCCACAGGCCACAGCGAGACACAGCGGTGACACAACTGGACACAGCGGGATACACAGCGGGACAGAGCGGGCACACAGCGGGGACACAGCGGGACACAGCGGGACACAGCGGGGACACAGTGGGACACAGCGGGACAAAGCGGGAGACACAGCGGGACACAGCAGGCACACAGCGGGGACAAAGCGGGACACAGCGGGACACAGCGGGGACAAAGCGGGACACAGCTGGACACAGCGGGACACAGCGGTGGACACAGCGACACACAGTGGTGGTCCCAGTGAGGACACAGCAGGAAACAGCAGGGACACAGCGAAGACACAGCTGGGGACACAGTGGTGGACACAGCGGGACACAGCGGGGAACACAGCGAGGACACAGCGGGACACAGCGGGCCACAGCGTCGATACAGCGGGGACACAGCGTTACACAGCGTGGTACACAGTGTGGTACACAGCTGTGGACAAAACGGGACACAGTGGGGGCACAGCCGGACACAGCGGCACACAGTGGGACACAGCGGGGACAAAGCGTGAGACACAGCGGGGGACAGAGAGGGAGACAGTAGGGGACTCAGCGAGGACACAGTGGCACACAACGGGACACAGCGGGAAACAGAGGTGAACCTGCGGGGACACAGCGGGACACAGCGGGACACAGCGGGGACACAGCGAGGACACAGCGGCACTGA
>NW_012293915.1:0-6198 GCF_000151885.1 Dipodomys ordii | reverse complement strand
ACACCGGGACCGAGCGGGACACAGCGTCGATATAGCGGGGACACAGCGTTACACAGCGTGGTACACAGCTGTGGACACAACTGGACACAGTGGAAGCAGACTGGGACAGAGCGGGACACAGTGGGACCCAGCGGGGACAAAGCATGAGACACAGCGGGGGACAGAGCAGGAGACAGCAGGGGACACAGCGAGGACACAGCGGGACACAGCGGTGACACAGCGGGAGACACAGCCTGTCACAGTGTGGGACACAGCGGGGGACTCAGCGGGACACAGCGGGACACAGTGGGGGACACAGGGGGGACACAGCAGGACACAGCGGGTGACACAGCGAGGACACATTGGGACACAGCGGGTCTCAGCGGGGGACACAACAGTACATAGCGGGACACAGCGGGACACAGCAAGGGAAACAGAGGGGTACACAGCGGGACACAGCGGGGAACATAGCGAGGACACAGCTGGACCCAGCGGGAAACAGCGTCTATACAGCGGGGACACAGCGGGACACAGCGGGGTACACAGCTGGGGACACAATGGGACACAGCGGGGGACACAGCAAGGACACAGCGGGACACAGCGGGACACAGCAGGGACAGAGCGAGACACAGCAGGACACAGCGGGACACAGCGGGGGACACAGCAGTACACAGCGGGGCACAGTGGGGAAAACAGCGAGGACACAGCGGGACCCAGCGGGACACAGCGGGGGGCACAGCGGGACACTGCTGGGGACACAGCGGGACACAGCAGGGAGAAAGCTTGGGATACACTGGGACACAGCGAGGACACAACGGGACACAGTGGTGGACACAGCGGGGGACAAAGCGGGACTCTGAGAGACACAGCGGGACACGGCGCGGACAAAGCGGGAGACACACCGGGACACAGGGGGGACACAGCAGGGGAAGAAGCAGGACACTAAGGGACACAGCGGGACACAGCGGGACACAGGGGGGACACAGCGGGGACACAGCCTGGGACACAGAGGGATACAACGAGGGACAGAGTGGGGACACAGCGGGGGACACAGCCGGACACAGCGGGGACACAGCGTGACACAACGGGACACAGCAGTGGAACAGGGGGACACAGCGGGACACAGTGGGACACAGCAAGACACAGCGGGACACAGTGGGACACAGCGGGGACAAAGCCTGAGACACAGCGGGGGACAGAGCGGGAGACAGCGGGGGACACAGTGAGGACACAGCGGGACACAGCGCGGACACAGCGGGGGGCACAGCGGAACACAGCGGAACACAGCGTGAGACACAGCAGGACTCAGCGGGACACAGCGAGACACACCGGGGGACACAGCGGGACACAGCGGGGGACACAGCGAGGACACATTGGGACACAGTGGAGGACAGAGCGTGGGACACAGCGAGACACAGCGGGGACAAAGCTGGACACAGCGTGGTACACAGAGGGACACAGCGGGGAGACAAGGGGGCACAGCGGGACACAGGGAGACACAGCGGGACACAGCGGAGGACACAGTGGGACACAGCATGGGACACAGCGAGGACACAGTGGGACACAGCAGGGGAAACAGCAAGGACACAGCGGGACACAGCGGGGGACACAGCGGGACACAGCAGGGGACACAGCAGGGGACACAGCGGGACACAGCGGGGTACACAGCTGGGGACACAATGGGACACAGCGGGGGACACAGCAAGGACACAGCGGGACACAGCGGGACACAGCAGGGACAGAGCGGGACACAGCAGGACACAGCGGGACACAGCGGGGGACACAGCAGTACACAGCGGGGCACAGTGGGGAACACAGCGAGGACACAGCGGGACCCAGCGGGACACAGCGGGGGGCACAGCGGGACACTGCTGGGGACAAAGCGGGACACAGAAGGGATAAAGTTTGGGATACACTGGGACACAGTGAGGAAACAGCGGGACACAGCGGTGGACACAGCGGGGGACAAAGCGGGACTCTGAGAGACACAGCGGGACACGGCGCGGACACAGCGGGAGACACACCGGGACACAGGGGGGACACAGTGGGGGAAGAAGCAGGACACTAAGGGACACAGCGGGACACAGCGGGACACAGGGGGGACACAGCGGGGACACAGCCTGGGACACAGAGGGATACAACGAGGGACAGCGTGGGGACACAGCGGGGGACACAGCCGGACACAGCGGGGACACAGCGTGACACAACGGGACACAGCAGTGGAAACAGCGGGACACAGCGGGACACAGTGGGACACAGCGAGACACAGCGGGACACAGTGGGACACAGTGGGGACAAAGCCTGAGACACAGCGGGGGACAGAGCGGGAGACAGTGGGGGACACAATGAGGACACAGCGGGACACAGCGCGGACACAGCGGGGGGCACAGGGGAACACAGCGGGACACAGCGTGAGACACATCGGGACTCAGCGGGACACAGCGAGACACACCGGGGGACACAGCGGGACACAGCAGGGGACACAGCGAAGACACATTGGGACACAGTGGAGGACAGAGCGTGGGACACAGCGAGACACAGCGGGGACAAAGCTGGACACAGCGTGGTACACAGAGGGACACAGCGGGGAGACAAGGGGGCAAAGCGGGACACAGGGAGACACAGCGGGACACAGCGGAGGACACAGTGGGACACAGCATGGGACACAGCGAGGACACAGTGGGACACAGCAGGGGAAACAGCAAGGACACAGCGGGACACAGCGGGGGACACAGCGGGACACAGCGGGGGACACAGCAGGGGACACAGCGGGACACAGCGGGACACAGTGGGGGACACAGCGGGACACAGCGTCGATACAGCGGGGACACAGCGGGACACAGCAGGGGACACAGTGAGGACACAGCAGGACACAGCGGGACACAGCAGGAACACTGCGGGAACATACCGGGACACAGCGGGGTACACAGCGGAACACAGCGGGACACAGCTTGGGACACAGCGGGGACACAGCGGGACACAGCGGGGGTCAAAGGGAGGACACAGAGGGACACAGTGGGGGACAAAGCGGGAGACAGCGGGACCTAGCGGGGAACACAGCGAGGACACAGCGGGACCCAGCAGGACACAGCGTCGATACAGCGGGGACACAGCGTTACACAGCATGCTACACAGCTGCGGACACAACGGGACACAGTGGGCGCACAGCAGGACACAGCGGGACACAGTGGGACACAGCGGGGACAAAGTGTGAGACACAGCAGGGGACATAGCGGGAGACAGTGGGGGACACAGCTGGGGACACAACGGGACAGAGCGGGGGACACAGCGAGGACACAGCTGGACACAGCGGGGACACTGCGGGAACATAGCAGGACACAGCGGGGTACATAGCGGGACACAGCGGGACACAGCTGGGGACACAGCGGGGACACAGCGGTACACAGCGGGAGACACAGGGAGGACACAGCGGGACACAGCGGGGGACAAAGTGGGAGACAGCGGAGGACACAGCGAGGACACAGTGGGACACAGAGGCGACACAGAGGGGACTCAGCGGGGGAAACAGCAGGGGACAAAGCGGGACACAATGTGACACAGCGGGACAATGGGGGACACTGTGCGGACAGAGCGGGACAAAGCAGGGGACACAGCGGGACACAACGTGACACAGTGGGGGACAGCGCAGACAGAGAGGGGACACAGCGGGACACAGTGGTGACACAGCTGGACACAACGGAGTACATCGCAGGACACAGCGGGCACACAGCGGGGACACAGCGGGACACAGCAGGACACAGCAGGGACACAGCGGGACACAGCGGGGGACCCAGCGAGGACCCAGCGGGACACAGCGGGGTACAAAGCGAGGACACAGCGGGGAATACAGCAGGGGACACAGCGGGACACAGCGGGGAACACAGCGAGGACACAGCGAGGACACATTGGGACACAGTGGAGGACAGAGCGTGGGACACAGCGAGACCCAGCGGGGACAAAGCTGGACACAGCGTGGTACACAGAGGGACACAGCGGGGAGAAAAGGGGGCACAGCGGGACACAGGGAGACACAGCGGGACACAGCGGAGGACACAGTGGGACACAGCGTGGGACACAGCGAGGACACAGTGGGACACAGCAGGGGAAACAGCAAGGACACAGCGGGACACAGCGGGGGACACAGCGGGACACAGCGGGACACATCGGGGGACACAGCAGGACACAGCGGGGGACACAGCGGGACACAGCGGGGGATACAGCGTGGGACACAGCGGGACACAGCGGGACACAGCGGGGGACACAGGGAGGACACAGCGGGACACAGCGGGGACACAGCGGGACTCAGCGGGGGACACAGAAGTACGCAGCGGGAAACAGCGGGACACAGCGGGGGACACACAGGGGTACACAGCGGGACACAGCGGGGAACACAGCGAGGACACCGCGGGACCCAGCGTCGATACAACGGGGACACCGTGGGACACAGCAGGGTACACAGATGGGGGCACAACGGGACACAGCGGGGGACACAGCGAGGACACAGCAGAACACAGCGTGGGAAACAACGAGGACACAGCGGAACACAGCGGGACACAATGCGACACAGCGGGACACAGCAGTAGACACAGCGGGACACAGCAGGGGACACAGCAGGATACAGCGGGGAACACAGGGAGGACACAGCGGGACCCAGCGGGACACAGCGTTGATACAGCGGGGATACAGCGGGACACAGCGGGTGCACAGCTGGGAACACAATGGGACACAGCGGGGGACACAGCGAGGACACAGCGGGACACAGCAGGACACAGCAGGAACACTGCGGGAACATACCGGGACACAGCGGGGTTCACAGCGGGACACAGCTTGGGACACAGCGGGGACACAGCGGGACACAGCGGGGGACACAGGGAGGACACAGCAGGACACAGCGGGACCCAGCGGTACACAGCTTCGATACAGCAGGGACACAGCGTTACACAGTGTGCTACACAGCTGTGGACACAACGGGACACAGTGGGGGCACAGCGGGACACAGCACGACACAGAGGGGACACAGCGGGGACACAGCGGGAGACACAGTGGGACACAGCGTAGACACAGCAGAAGACACACCAGGACACAGTGGGGGACACCGAGGGGGACACAGCGGGGACACAGCGGGGGACACAGCGGGGGACACAGCGGGGACACAGCGTGGCACCGCGGGGACACAGCGGGGACACAGTGGGGGACAAAGAGGGGACACAGCTTGGACATAGCTGGACACAGCGAGGACACAGCGGGGGACACAGCTGGACACAGCAGGACACAGCGGGGACACAGAGGTGGACATAGCTGATGACACAACGGGACACAGTGGGGGACACAGCGGGGCACAGCGGGGACACAGTTGGACACAGCGGGGGATACAGCGGGGACAAAGCGGGACACAGCAGGACATAGGGGGACACAGTGGGGACACAGCGGGACACAGGGGGAACACAGCAAGGACACAGCGAAACACAGAGGGACACCGCGGGGACACAGCAGGGGACACAGCGGGATACAGCGGGGACACAGTGGGGGACACAGTGGGATACAGCGGGGACAAAGCAGGGGGAACACAGCAAGGACACAGCGGGACCCAGCGGGACACAGCATCGATACAGCGGGGACACAATGAGACACAGAAGGGTACACAGCTGATGACACAATGGGACACAGTGGGGGACAAAGCGGGACACAGCGGGACACAGCGGGGACACAGCGGGGGATACATAGAGGACACATTGGGGACACAGCGGGACACAGCGGGGACAGAGCGGGACATAGCAGGACACAGCGGGGGACACAGCGAGGAAACAGCGGGACACAGCGGGGGACACAGCGAGGACACAGCGGGGACACATTGGGACACAGCTTGGGACACAGCGAGGACACCACCTGACACAGCTGGACATAGCAGGACACAGTGGGGACACAGCGGGACACAGGGGGAACACAGCGAGGACACAGCGAAACACAGAGGGACACAGCGTGGACAGAGCGGGACACAGCGGGATACAGCGAGACAGAGCAGGGGACACAGCATTACACAGCGTGCTACACAGCTGCGGACACAACGGGACACAGTGGGCGCACAGCGGGACACAGCGGGACACAGTGGGACACAGCGGGGACAAAGTGTGAGACACAGTAGGGGACAAAGCAGGAGACAGCGGGAGACACAGCGAGGACACCGCGGGACAAAGCGGAGACACAGCAGGGACTCATGAT
>NW_012293914.1:0-1700 GCF_000151885.1 Dipodomys ordii | reverse complement strand
ACAGTGGGGGACACAGCGGGACACAGCGGGGGACACAGCGTGAGACACAGCGAGACACATCAGAGACAAAGCTATACACAGCGGGGTACATAGAGGGACACAGCGGGGAAACAGCGGGGGACACAGCGGGACACAGCGGGGAACACAGCGAGGACACAGCGGGACAAAGAGAGACAAAGCGGGGGACACAGGGTGGACACAGCGGGACTCAGTGGGGGACACAGCAGTACACAGCAGGACACAGCAGGACACAGCGGGGGACACAGAGGGGTACAGAGCGGTACACAGCGAGGACACAGTGGGACACAGCGTTGATACAGCGGGGACACAGCGGGACACAACGGGGTACACAGCTGGGGACACAACAGCACACAGGGGGAGACACAGCGAGGAAACAGCGAGACACAAGGGGGGACACAGCAAGGACACAGCGGGACACAGCGGGGGACACAGCGAGGAAACAGCGGGACACAGCTAGGGACAAAGTGGGGGACAGCGGGGGACACAGCAAAGACACAGCAGGACACCATGGGACACAGTGTGACACAGCGGGACACAGCGGGGGACCCATCGAGGACACAGCGGGATATATTGGGGGACACAGAGAGGACACAGCGGGGTACACAGCGGGCGACACAGCGGGACACAGCGGGGAACACTGCGAGGACCCAGCGGGACACAGCGGGACACAGCATCGATACAGCGGGGACACAGCGTTACACAGCGTGGTACACAGCTGTGGACACAACGGGACACAGTGGGGGCACAGCGGGACACAGCGGGACACAGTTGGACACAGCGGGGAGAAAGCGTGAGACACAGCGGGGGACAGAGCGGGAGACAGAGGGGGACACAGCGAGGACACAACGGGACACAGCGGTGACAAAGCGGGGGACACAGAGGGACACAGCGGGGGACACAGAGGGGGAGACAGCAGGACACAGCGGGACACAGTGGGGGACACAGTTGGGACACAGTGGGACACAGCGGGGGACACAGCGAGGACACATTGGGACACAGCGGGGACACAGCGGGACTCAGCAGGCGACACAGCAGTACACAGCGGGACAATGCGGGACACAGCAGGGGACACAGAGGGGTACACAGCGGGACACAGCGGGGAACACAGCGAGGACACAGCGGGACCCAGCGGGACACAGCGTCGATAAAGCGGGTACACAGCATTACACAGCGTGTTACACAGCTGTGGACAGCACGGGACACAGTGGGGACACAGCGGGACACAGCGGGACACAGTGGGACAAAGCAAGGACAAATCGTGAGACACAGCGAGGGACAGAGCGGGAGACAGCGGGGGACACAGCGACGACACAGCAGGGCACAGCGGGACACAGCAGGGACAGAGCGGGACACAGCGGGACACAGCGGCACACAGCGGGGGACACAGCGGGACACAGCGGGGGAGGCACCGAGGACACAGCGGGACACAGCGGGACAAAGCGGGGACACAGCGGTGAAACAGCTGGACACAACGGAGTACATAGCGGGACACAGCGCGCACACAGGGGGACACAGCGGGACACAGCGGGACACAGCAGGGACAGAGCGGGACACAGCGGAACACAGTGGTACACAGCGGGGGGACACAGCGGGACCCAGCGGGGGACCCAGCTAGGACAAAGTGGGACACAGCTGGGGACACAGCAAGGACACAGCGGGGGACACAGCGGGACACAGCG
>NW_012293913.1:0-2856 GCF_000151885.1 Dipodomys ordii | reverse complement strand
AAGGGATAAAGCGTGAGACACAGCGGGGGACAGAGCGGGAGACAGCGGGGGACACAGCGAGGACACAGCGGGACACAGCGGGACACAGCGGGGGACACAGCTAGGACACAGCGGGACACAGCGGGACACAGTGGGGACACAAAGGGGACTCAGCGGGGGAAACAGCGGGGGAAAAAGCAGGACACCATGGGACACAGTGTGACACAGCAGGACACAGGGAACACTGCGTCGACACAGCGGAACAAAGCGGGGGACACAGCGGGACACAGCGGGACACAGCGGGGGACACAGCGGGGGACAGTGGAGACAAAGAGAGGACACAGCGGGACACAGCGGTGACACAGCTGGACACAACGGAGTACACAGCGGGACACAGCGGGCACAAAGCGGGGACAGAGCAGGACACAGCGGGACATAGCGGGGGACACAGCGGGACACAGAGGGGGACACAGTGAGGACACAGTGGGACACAGCGGGGGACACAGCGGGGGACACAGCGGGACACAGCCAGGAACAGCGTAGATACAGCGGGGACACAGCGTTACACAGCGTGGTACACAGCTGTGGACACAACAGGACACAGTGTGGGCACAGCGGGACACAGCGGGACACAGTGGGACACAGCGGGGACAAAGCGTGAGACACAGCGGGGGACAGAGTGGGAGACAGCAGGGGACACAGCGGGGACTCAGCGGGGTCACAGCGGGATACAGCGGGACACAGAGTGACACAGCGGGACACAGCAGAGGACACAGCGGGACACAGCGGAGGACAGAGCGACGACACAACAGGACACAGCGGGGACACAGGGGGACTCAGCAGGGTTACAGCAGGACACAACGGGACACAGCAGGACACAGCGTGACACAGCTGGGACACAGCAGGGACACAGCAGGGACACAGTGGGGGACACAGCGGGACAAAATGGGACACAGCGGGGGACACAGTAGGACAGAGCAGGGGACACAGTGGGGGACAGAGGGGGACACCACGAATAACAGAGCAAGGACACAGCGGGACCCAGCGGGACACAGCCTTGATACAGCGGGATTCACAGCGTTACACAGTGGGTTACACAGCTGGGGACACAAAGGGACACAGTGGTGGACACAGCGGGACACAGCAGGACAGAGTGGGACACAGACGGGATAAAGCGTGAGACACAGCGGGGGACAGAGCGGGAGACAGCGGGGGACACAGCGAGGACACAGAGGGACACAGCGGGGACACAGCGGGGACTCAGCTGGGGACACAGCGGGGGACAAAGCGGGACAACACTGACACAGCGGGACACAGCGCGAAACAGCGGTGACCCTGCGGGGACACAGCGGGACACAGCGGGACAGAGTGGGGGACACAGCGGGACACAGTGGGGGACAGAGCGTGAGACACAGCGAGACACATCAGAGACAAAGCTATACACAGCGGGGTACATAGAGGGACACAGCGGGGAAACAGCGGGGGACACAGCGGGACACAGCGGGGAACACAGCGAGGACACAGCGGGACACAGCGGGACACAGGGTCGATACAGCGAGGACACAGTGGGACACAGCGGGGTACACAGCTGGGGACACAACGGGACACAGCGGGGGACACATTGAGGACACAGCAGGACACAGCAGGGGACACAGGGGGGACACAGCGGGTTACAGCGGGGGACACATCGAGTACACATTTGGACACAGCCAGGACACAGCGGGACACAGCGGGGGACACAGCAGTACACATCGGGACACCGCAGGACACAGCGGGGGACACAGCGGGACCCAGCGGGACACAGCGTCATTACAACGGGGACACAGCGGGACGGAGCGGGGTACACAGCTGGGGACACAACGGGGCACAGCGGGGGACACAGCGAGGACACAGTGGGACACAGCGGGACACAGCGGGGACATTGTGGGAACATAGTGGGACACAGCGGGACACAGTAGGACACAGCTTGTGACCCAGCGGGGACACAGCGGGACACAGCAGGAATCAGCGGGGGACACAGCGGGACACAGCGGGGACACAGCAGGGACACTGCGGGGGACACAGTGGGACAGAGCAGGGGACACAGCAGGGGACACAGAGGGACAGAGCGGGACACAGCAGGGGACACAGGGGGGACACAGCGGGACACAGCGGGGGACACAGTGAGGACACATTGGGAAACAGCGGGGACACAGCGGGACTCAGAGGGGAACACAGCAGTACACAGCGGGACACAGCGGGGCACAGCAGGGACACAGCGGGGGACACAGCGGGAAACAGCGAGGGACACTGTGGGGTACACAGCGGGACACAGTGTGGAACACAGAGAGTACACAGCGGGACCCAGCGGGACACAGCGTCGATACAGCGGGGACACAGCGTGACACAGCAGGGTACATAGTGGGGACACAACGGGACACAGTGGGGGCCATAGCGGGACACAGCGGGACACAGCGGGACACAGCGGGTCACAGCGGGGACAAAGCGGGGACTCAGCGGGGGACAAACGGGACACCACGGTATACAGCGGGATACAGCGGGACACAGGGGGGACACAGCAGGACACAGCGGGACACAGAGGGGGACACAGCGGGACACAGCGGGGGACAGAGCGGGGGACAAAGCGGGACACCACGGGTCACAGTGTGTCACATCGGGACACAGCGGCAACACTGCGGGGACACAGCGGGACAAAATGGGGGACAAAGCGGGACACAGCGGGAGACAGCATTGGACACAGGAGGGGATAGCGGGGGACAGAGAGGGGACACAGCGGGACACAGCGGTGACACAGCGGGACACAGCTGGGTACACAGCGGGACATAGAGGACACACAGCGGGGACACAGCGGGACACAGCGGGGAACTCACCGGGACA
>NW_012293912.1:0-2682 GCF_000151885.1 Dipodomys ordii | reverse complement strand
TCATCTGTCCCCCGTTGTGTTCCGCTGTGACCAATGCTGTTTTCCGCTCTGTACCCCGCTATGTCCCGCTTTAACCAATGCTGTGCCCCTGCTGTGTCCCCGCTGTCTCCCTCTGTGTCCCCATTGTGTCCAGGCTGTGTTCCCGCTGTATCCCGCTGTGTCCCATGCTGTGTCCGCTGTGTCCCCCGCTGTGACACCCTGTGTCCCCCGCTGTGTTCCCACTGTGTCCCCGCTGTGTCCTGCTGGGTCCCACTGTGTCCCCTGCTGGGTCCCCGCTGTGTCCCCGCTGTTTCCCGCTGTGTCAAGCTGTGTCCCCCGCTGTGTCCTGCTGTGTCCCGCTGTGTCTCCCGTTGTGTCCATGAGTTGTCCCAGCTGTGTCCCGCTGTGTCCTCGCTGTGTCCCCTGCTGTGTACCGGTGTGTCCTCCGTAGTGTCCCCCGCTGTGTCTTGCTGTATCCCTCGCTGTGTCAAGCTGTGTCCCCCGCTGTGTCCTTCTGTGTCCCGCTGTGTCTCCCGTTGTGTCCATGCTTTGTCCCAGCTGTGTCCCGCTGTGTCCTCGCTGTGTCCCCTGCTGTGTACCGGTGTGTCCTCCGTAGTGTCCCCCGCTGTGTCTTGCTGTATCCCTCGTTGTGTCAAGCTGTGTCCCCCGTTGTGTCCTGCTGTGTCCCGCTGTGTCTCCCGTTGTGTCCATGCTTTGTCCCAGCTGTGTCCCGCTGTGTCCTCGCTGTGTCCCCTGCTGTGTACCGGTGTGTCCTCCGTAGTGTCCCCCGCTGTGTCTTGCTGTATCCCCTGCTGTGTCCCCACTGTGTCCCCTGCACTGTCCCCCACTGTGTCCCCGCTCGGTCCCGCTGGGTCCCGCTGGGACCCTGCTGTGTCCCGCTGTGTCCCGCTATGTCCTCACTGTGTCCCTGCTGTGTCACGCTGTGTCCTCGCTGTGTCCCCTGCTGTGTACCGGTGTGTCCTCCATTGTGTCCCCCGCTGTGTCCTGCTGTATCCCCTGCTGTGTCCCCGCTGTGTCCTCGCTGTGTCCCACTGTGTCCTGCTGTCTCCCCCACTGTGTCCCCCGCTGTGTCCCCACTGTGTCCCCGCTCGGTCCCGCTGGGTCCCGCTGGGTCCCCTGCTGTGTCCCCGCTGTGTCCCGCTGTGTCCCGCTGTGTCCTCGCTGTATTCCCCGCTCAGTCCTGCTGTGTCCCGCTGTGTCCCCTGCTGTGTATCGCTGTGTCCTCCGTTGTGTCCCCCGCTGTGTCCCACTGTGTCTCGTGGTGTCCCGCTTTGTCCCTCGCTGTGTCCCCCGCTGAGTCCCCTCTGTGTCCCCACTATGTTCCGCTGTGTCCTTGCTGTGTCCCCCGCTGTCTACCGCTTTGTCGCCCGCTGTGTCCTGCTATGTCCCCACTGTGTCCCCCGCGTTTTCCTCGCTGTGTCCCTCTGTTTCCTTCTGCGTCCCCCGCTGTGTCCTGCTGTGTCACACTGTGTCCCGCTGTGTCCTCGCTGTGTCCCACGCTGTGTTCTGCTTTGTCCTTGCTGTGTCCCCGGCTGTGTCCCGTTGTGTCCCCAGCTGTGTATCCTGCTGTGTCCCTCTTTGTCCCCGCTGTGTCCTGCTGTGTCCTCCCTGTGTCCCATGCTGTGTCCCGCTGTGTCCCCGCTGTGTCCAGGCTGTGTCCCCGCTGTATCCCGCTGTGTCCCACCCTGTGTCCTGCTGTGTCCCCTGTTGTGTCCCGCTGTGTCCACTGCTGTGATCCTGCTGTGTCATGCTGTGTCCCGCTGTATCCCCCGCTGTGTCCCGCTGTGTCCCGCTGTGTCCTCGCTGTGTCCCCTGCTGTGACCGCTGTGTCCCGCTGTGTCACACTGTGTCCCTGCTGTGTCCCACTGTGTCCCCGCTGTGTCCCCGTTCTGTCCCGCTCTGTCCCCCGCTCTGTCCCCCTGTGTCCCGCTGTGTCCCGCTGTGTCCCCCGCTGTGTCCCGCTGTGTCTACTGCTGTGTCCCTGCTGTGTCCCGCTGTGTCGTTGTGTCCTCACTGTGTCCCACGCTGTGTTCCGCTGTGTCCTGGCTGTGTCCCCCGATGTGTCCCTTTGTGTCCCCAGCTGTGTACCCCGCTGTGTCCCTGCTGTGTCCGCCTGTGTCCCGCTGTGTCCTCGCTGTGTCCCACACTGTGTTCTGCTGTGTCCTCGCTGTGTCCCCTGCTGTGTCCAGTTGTGTCCCCAGCTGTGTACCCTGCTGTGTCCCGCGGTGTCCCCGCTCTATCGACGCTGTGTCCCGCTGGGTCCCGCTGTGTCCTCGCTGTGTCCCCCGCTGTGTCCCGCTGTGTCCCCCGCTGTGTCCCCCTGTGTCTACTGCTGTGTCCCTGCTCTGTCTCGCTGTGTCCGGATGTGTCCTTGCTGTGTCCCCCGCTGTGTTCCGCTGTGTCCTCGATGTGTCCCCGGATGTGTTCCTTTGTGTGCCCAGCTGTGTACCCCGCTGTGTCCCGCTGTGTCCCTGCTGTATCGACGCTGTGTCCCGCTAGGTCCCGCTTTGTCCTCGCTGTGTTCCCAGCTGTATCCCACTGTGTACCCCTCTGTGTCCTCCTCTGTGTCCCGCTGTGTCCCCCGCTGTATCCCGCTGTGTCCTGCTGTGTCCCGCTGTCTACTGCTGTGTCCCACGCTGAGTCCCGCTGTGTCCCCGCTGTGTCCCGCTCTGTCCCACCTGT
>NW_012293911.1:0-3517 GCF_000151885.1 Dipodomys ordii | reverse complement strand
TCACCCCTGCTGTGTATCGCTGTGTCCTCTGTTGTGTCCCCCGCTGTGTCCCACTGTGTCTCGTGGTGTCCCGCTTTGTCCCTCGCTGTGTCCCCCGCTGAGTCCCCTCTGTGTCCCCACTATGTTCCGCTGTGTCCTTGCTGTGTCCCCCGCTGTCTACCGCTTTGTCGCCCGCTGTGTCCTGCTGTGTCCCCGCTGTGTCCCCCATGTTGTCCTCGCTGTGTCCCTCTGTTTCCCTCTGTGTCCCCCGCTGTGTCCCGCTGTGTCCCCTGCTGGGTCCTGCTGTGTCCCTCGCTGTGTCCCGTTGTGTCGCCTGCTGTGTTCCCCGCTGTGTCCGGCTCTGTCCCCCGCTGTGTCCCACTGTGACCAACGCTGTGTCCCGCTCGGTCCCCCGCTGTGTCCCGCTGTGACCAATGCTGTGTCCCTGCTGTGTCCCCGCTGTGTTCCCTGTGTCCCCGCTGTGTCCAGGCTGTGTCCCCGCTGTATCCCACTGTGTCCCACGCTGTGTCCCGCTGTGTCCCCCGCTGTGTCCCGCTGTGTCCACTGCTGTGACCGCGCTGTGTCATGCTGTGTCCCGCTGTATCCCCCGCTGTGTCCTGCTGTGTCCCCCGCTGTGTCCCGCTGTGTTCTCACTGTGTCCCACGCTGTGACTGCTGTGTCCCGCTGTGTCCCGCTGTGTCCCTGCTGTGTCCCGCTGTGTCCCCGCTGTGTCTCCACTTTGTCCCGTTCTGTCCCCTGCTCTGTCCCCCTGTGTCCCGCTGTGTCCCGCTGTGTACTGCTGTGTCCCCCACTGTGTCACTGTGTCCCCTGCTGTGTCCCCTGCTGTGTCCCGCTGTGTCCCCTGCTGTGGCACGCGGTGACCCCTGCTGTGTCCTCCGCTGTGTACCATTGTGTCCACAGCTGTGTCCCGCTGTATCCCCGGCTCTGTCCCCCGCTGTGTCCCACTGTGTCCCCCGCTGAGTCTCGCTATGTCCCCGCCGTGACCCGTTGTGTCCTCGCTGTGTCCCCCTCTGTGTCCCGATGTATCCCCCCTGTGTCCCCCGCTGTTTCCCGCTGTGTCCCCCTCTGTGTCCCCCGCTGTGTCCTGCTGTGTCCCCCGCCGCGTCCCGCTGTGTCCTCGTTGTGTCCCCCGCTGTGTCCCGCTGTATCCTCCGCTGTGTCCCGCTGTGTCTCCCGCTTTGTCCCCGCTGGGTCCCGCTGTGTCCCGCTGTGTCCCGCTATGTTCACCCTGTATCGACGCTGTGTCCCGCTGGGTCCCCTGTGTCCTCGCTGTGTTCCCCGCTGTGTCCCGCTGGGTCCCCCGCTGTATACCCCGTTTTGTCCCGCAGTGTCCCCCGCTGTGTCCCCCTCTGTGTCCCCCGCTGTGTCCCGCTGTGTCCCCTGCTGTGTCCCGCTGTGTCCAGCTGTGTTCCCGCTATGTCCCGCTGTGTCCCGCTGTGTCCAGCTGTGTCCCTGCTGTGTTCCGCTGTGTCCCCTGCACTGTCCCCCACTGTGTCCCCCGCTGTGTCCCGCTCTGTCCCCCGCTGTTTTCCCCACTTTTTCCCCACTGTGTCCCACTGTGTCCCCGCTGTATCGATGCTGTGTCCCGCTGGGTCCCACTGTGTCCCGCTGTGTCCCCCTCTGTGTCCCTTTTGTCCCCTGCTGTGTCCCGCTGTGTCCCCAGCTGTGTCCCTGCTTTGTCCCCGCTGTGTCCCGATGGTTCCCCATGTGTCCCGACGTGTCCCGCTGTGTCCCCCGCTGAGTCCCGCTGTGTCCCCCCTGTGTCCCCTGATGTGTCCCGCTGTGTCCCGCTCTGTCCCCCCTGTGTCTCACGCTTTGTCACTGCTGTGTCCCGGTGTGTCACCAGCTGTGTCCCTGCTTTGTCCCCGCTGTGTCCCGATGGGTCCCGATGTGACCCGACGTGTCCTGCTGTGTCCCGCACTCTGTCCCGTTGTGTCCGCAGCTGTGTACCCCGCTGTGTCCCGCTGTGTCCCCGCAGAGTCACCGCTGTTTCCCGCTGTGTCCCACTGTGTTCTGTGGTGTCCCGCTCTGTCCCCAGCTATGTCCCCTGCTTTGTCCCCGTTGTGTCCCTCTGTGTCCCGCTGTGTCCCCCGTTGTTTCCTGTTGTGTCCCCAGCTGTGTACCCCACTGTGTCCCGCTGTGTCACACTGTGTCCCTTGGTGTCCCGCTTTGTCCCCCGCTGTGTCCCCCGCTGAGTCCCCGCTGTGTCCCCGCTGTGTCCCGCTGTGTCCTCGCTGTGTCCCCCTCTGTCTCCTGATCTGTCTCACGCTGTGTCTCACGCTTTGACCCTGCTGTGTCCCACTGTGTCCTGATGTGTCCCACTGTGTCCCCCACTGTGTCCCTATGTGTCCCCAGCTGTGTAACCCGCTGTGTAACACTGTGTCCCCGCTGTATCGATGCTGTGTCCCACTAGGTCCCGCTGTGTCCTTGCTGTGTTCCCAGTTGTGTCCCGCTCGGTCCCCCGCTGTGTCCCACGCTGTGTCCTGCTGTGTCCCCCGCTGTGTCCCGTTGTGTCCCGCTGTGTCCCCCGCTGTATCCCTGCTGTGTCCGTGCTGTGTCCCTGCTGTGTCACGCTGTGTCCTCGCTGTGTCCCACGCTGTGTTCCGCTGTGTCCTCGCTGTGTCCCCTGCTGTGTCCCGTTGTGTCCCCTGCTGTGTACCCTGCTGTGTCCCTCTGTGTCCCCGCTGTGTCCGGCTGTGTCCTCGCTGTGTCCCACGCTGTGTTCCGCTGTGTCCTCGCTGTGTCCCCTGTTGTGTCCCGTTGTGTCCCCAGCTGTGTACGCTGCTGTGTCCCGCTGTGTCCCCGCTGTATCGACGCTGTGTCCCTCTGTGTCCCGCTGTGTCTTCGCTGTGTTCCCCGCTATGTCCCACTGTGTCCCACGATGTGTCCCGCTGTGTCTACTGCTGTGTCCCTGCTGTGTCCCGCTATGTCCCGCTGTGTCCTCCCTTTGTCCCAAGCTGTGTTCCGCTGTGTCCTCGTTGTGTCCCCCAATGTGTCCCTTTGTGTGCCCAGCTGTGTATCCCGCTGGGTCCTGCTGTGTCCTCGCTGTGTTCCCAGCTGTGTCCCACTGTGTACCCCTCTGTGTCCCCCTCTGTGTCCCGCTGTGTCCCCCGCTGTATCCCGCTGTGTCCCACTGTATCCCGCTGTGTACTGCTGTGTCCCCCGCTGAGTCCCGCTGTGTCCCCGCTGTGTCCCGCTGTGTCCCACCTGTGTCCCCCGCTGTTTCTGGCTGTGTCCCGCTGTGACCCCCGCTGTGTCCCCCGCTGTGTCCCGCTGTGTCCCCCGCTGTGTCCCGCTGTGTCCACTGCTGTGTCCCCGTTGTGTTCCGCTGTTTCCCTGCTATGTCCTGCTGTGTCCTCTCTGTGGCCCCTGCTGTGTCCCGCTGTGTACTGCTATCTCCCCCACTGTGTCCCCCGCTGTGTCTCCACTGTGTCCCCGCTGGGTCCAGCTGGGTCCCCTGCTGTGTCCCCGCTGTGTCCCGGTGTGTCCCGCTGTGTCCCGCTGTGTCCTCTGTTGT
>NW_012293910.1:0-6200 GCF_000151885.1 Dipodomys ordii | reverse complement strand
TGAGAAGCAGAAAGAGAAGCTGTAGAAGCAGAATATTCTTGGAAAAGCAGAAGCAGAAGAAAGAGAAGGGGAAGAAGAAGAAGAAGAAGAAGAAGAAGAAGAAGAAGAAGAAGAAGAAGAAGAAGAAGAAGAAGAAGAAGAAGAAGAAGAAGAAGACGAAGAAGAAGAAGAAGAAGACGAAGAAGAAGAAGAAGCATCAGCATAAGGAGAAGCATAAGGAGACAAGCAGGAGAAGCAGAAGAAGCAGAAGCGGGAGAAACAGAAGAAGGAGAAGGAGCAGAAGGAGAAGCAGAAGCATAAGGAGAAGCAGAAAGAGAAGCAGAAGAAGCAGAAGCAGGAGAAGCAGAAGCAGAAGAAAAAGAATAAGAATAAGCAAAAGAAGCAGAAGCACTGGGAGAAGCAGAAGAAGGAGAAGGAGCAGCAGAAGGAGAAGCAGAAGCAGAAAGAGAGGCAGAAACAGAAGGATAACACGAAGGAGAAGCAGGAGAATCAGAAGAAGCAGAAGTAGAAGCAGATAGAGGAGAAGAAGGAGAAGCAGAAGTAGAATCAGAAGAAACAGAAGAAGAAGCAGAAGAAACAGAAGCAAAAGAAACAGAAGAAGGAGAAGAGCAGAAGCAGAAGCAGAAGTAGAAGGAGAAGCAGAAAGAGAAGCAGGAGAAGCAGAAGAAGCAGGAGAAGCAGAAGAAACAGGAGAACCCGAAGAAGCAGAAGCAGAATCTGAAGAAGAAGGAGAAACAGAAGAAGCACAATTTGAAGCAGAAGCAGAAGAAACAGTAATAGTAGAATAAGCAGAAGCAGAAGCAGCAAGAGAAGCAGAAGAAGAAGAAGTCGGAGAAGGCGAGAGAGAAGGATTAGGAGTAGGAGATGCAAAAGGATAAGCAGAAGCAGAAAGAGACGCAGAAGGAAAAGCAGCACGAGAAGTAGGAGAAGCAGGAGAAGCAGAAGCAGGAGAAGCAGAAGAAACAGAAGACGCAGAAACAGAATGAGAAGCAGAAGGAGAAATTGAAACAGAAGCAGAAGGAGAAGCAGAAGCAAAAGGAGAAGCAGAAGAAGAAGGAGAAGCAGAATGAGAAGCAGGAGAAGCAGAAGCAGGAGAAGCAGAAGCAGAAGAAACAGAAGAAGGAGAAGAAGCAGAAGCAGAAGGAGAAGCAGAAACAGAAGGAAAAGCAAAAAGAGAAGCAGGAGAAGCAGAAGAAGCAGCAGCAGGAGAAGCAGAAGCAGAAGAAGCCGAAGAAGCAGAAGCAGAACCTGAAGAAGAAGGAGAAGCAGGAGAAGCAGAAGAAGCAGAATCTGGAGAAGCAGAAGCAGAAAGAGAAGCAAAAGTAGAAGGAGAAGCAGAAGAAACAGAAGAAGCAGAGGCAGTAGCAGAAGAAGCAGAAGATGCAGAAGCAGAAGGAGAAGCAGAAGGGAAAGCAGAAGAACGAGAAGGAGAAGGAGAAGGAGAAACAGAAGGAGAAGCAGAAAGAGAAGCAGAAGAAGGAGCAGGAGAAGGAAAAGCAGCAGGAGAAGCAGAAAGAGCAGCAGAAGGAGAAGCAGGAGAAGCAGAAACAGGAGAAGCAGAAGCAGAAGCAGAAGAAACAGGAGAAGGACAAGAAGCAGAAGCAGAAGGAGAAGCAGAAACAGAAGGAGAAGCAGAAAGAGAAGGAGGGGAACCAGAAGAAGCAGAAGCAGGAGAAGCAGAAACATAAGAATCCGAAGAAGCAGAAACAGAACCTGAAGCAGAAGGAGAAGTAGAAGAAACAGAAGAAGTAGAAGCAGTAGCAGTTGTAGCAGAAGCAGAACGAAAAGCAGAAGGAAAAGCAGAAGAACAAGAAGGAGAAGGAGAAACAGAAGGAGCAGCAGAACGAGAAGCAGAAAGAGAAGCAGGTAAAGCAACAGAAGAAGAAGCAGAAGGAGAATCAGAAGGAGAAGCAGAAGAAGAAGAATGGAAGCAGAAGAAGATGCAGAAGGAGAAGCAGAAGAAGCAGAAGCAGAAGGAGAAGAAGGAAAAGCAGAAGAAGCAGAAGCAAAAGGAGAAGCAAAAGAAGGAGAAGGAGAAGCAGAAGCAGAAGAAGAAGCATAAGGACAAGCACAAGCAGAAGGAGATGCAGAAGGAGAAGCAGGAGAAAGAGAAGAAGCAGAAGCTGAAGGAGAAGCAGAAGTAAGAGGAGAAGGAGGAGAAGCAGAGGCAGAAGGAGAAGCAGAAGCGGAATGAGAAGCAGAAACAGAAGCAGGAGAAGCACAAGAAAAAGAAGCAGGAGAAGCCGAAACAGAAGAAGCAGAAGAAGCAGAAACAGAAGCAGAAGTAGAAGCAGAAGCAGAAGGAGAAGCAGCAGAACAAGTAGAACCAGAAATTCAGGCAGGAGAAACAGAAGAAGCAGAAGCAGCAGCAGAAGGAGAAGCAAAAAGAGAAGCAGAAGAAGAAGAACCAGCAAAAGGCGAAGCAGCAGAAGAAGCAGAAAAACAAGCAGGAGAAGGAGAAGCAGAAAGAGAAGTAGAAGCAGAAGAAGCAGAAGAAGCAGAAGAAGAAGAAGAAGAAGAAGAAGAAGAAGAAGAAGAAGAAGAAGAAGAAGAAGAAGAAGAAGAAGAAGCATAAGAAGCAGAAGCAGGAGAAGCAGAACCAGAAGAAAAAGAAGAAGCATAAGAAGCAGAAGCAGAGGGAGAAGCAGAAGAAGGAGAAGGAGCAGCAGAATGAGAAGCAGAAGGAGAATCAGGAGGAGAAGCAGAAGAAGGAGAAGCAGAAGCAGAAGAAAAAGCAGAAGTAGAAGAAGAAGCAGAAGAAGAAGCAGAAGCAGAAGAAGATGCAGAAGGAGAAGCAGGAGAAGCAGAAGAAGCAGAAGCAGAAGGAGAAGCAGAAGTAGGAGAAGGAGAAGGAGAAGGAAGGGCAGCAGAAGCAATAGGAGAAGCAGAAGGAGAAGCAGAAGCAGAATGAGAAGCAGAAAGAGAAGCAGTAGAAGTAGAAGAAGCAGGAAAAGCTGAAGCAGAAGAAAGAGAAGAAGAAGAAGAAGAAGAAGAAGAAGAAGAAGAAGAAGAAGAAGAAGAAGAACAAGAAAAAGAAGAAGAAGAACAAGAAGAAGAAGAAGAAGAAGAAGAAGAAGAAGAAGAAGAAGAAGAAGAAAAACCATAAGGAGAAGAATAAGGAGAAGAATAAGGAGAAGCAGTAGAAGCAGAAGATACAGAAGCAGGAGAAGCAGAAGCAGAAGAAAAAGAATAAGCAAAAGAAGCAGAAGCAGAAGCACTGGGAGAAGCAGAAGAAGGAGAAGGAGAAGGAGCAGCAGAAGGAGTAGCAGAAGCAGAAAGAGAAGCAGAAACAGAAGCAGAACAAGAAGGAGAAGCAGGAAAATCAGAAGAAGCAGAAGTAGAAGCAGAAAGAGGAGAAGAAGGAGAAGCAGAAGTAGAATCAGAAGAAACAGAAGAAGAAGAAGAAACAGAAGCAAAAGAAACAGAAGAAGGAGAAGAGCAGAAGCAGAAGCAGAAGGAGAAGCAGAAGCAGAAGGAGAAGCAGAAAGAGAAGCAGGAGAAGCAGAAGAAGCAGGAGAAGCAGAAGCAGAAGAAACAGGAGAAGCCGAAGAAGCAGAAGCAGAATCTGAAGCAGAGGGAGAAACAGAAGAAGCACAATCTGAAGCAGAAGCAGAAGAAACAGTAATAGTAGAATAAGCAGAAGCAGAAGCAGCAAGAGAAGCAGAAGAAGAAGAAGTCGGAGAAGGCGAGAGAGAAAGATTAGGAGTAGGAGAAGCAAAAGGATAAGCAGAAGCAGAAAGAGACGCAGAAGGAAAAGCAGCACGAGAAGTAGGAGAAGCAGGAGAAGCATAAGCAGGAGAAGCAGAAGAAACAGAAGACGCAGAAGCAGAATGAGAAGCAGAAGGAGAAATTGAAGCAGAAGCAGAAGCAGAAGGAGAACCAGAAGCAGAAGGAGAAGCAGAAGAAGGAGAAGGAGAAGCAGAAAGAGAAGCAGAACGAGAAGTAGGAGAAGCAGGAGAAGCAGAAGCAGGAGAAGCAGAAGAAACAGAAGACGCAGAAGCAGAATGAGAAGCAGAAGGAGAAATTGAAGCAGAAGCAGAAGGAGAAGCAGAAGCAGAAGGAGAAGCAGAAGAAGGAGAAGGAGAAGCAGAAAGAGAAGCAGAAAGAGAAGCAGCACGAGAAGTAGGAGAAGCAGGAGAAGCAGAAGCAGGAGAAGCAGAAGAAACAGAAGACGCAGAAGCAGAATGAGAAGCCGAAGGAGAAATTGAAGCAGAAGCAGAAACAGAAGGAGAAGCAGAAGCA
This sequence comes from Dipodomys ordii, assembly GCF_000151885.1. Lineage (NCBI taxonomy): Eukaryota > Metazoa > Chordata > Mammalia > Rodentia > Heteromyidae > Dipodomys > Dipodomys ordii. The sequence continues at coordinate 1,958 of NW_012293910.1, read as the reverse complement.
GAAGGAGAAGCAGAAGAAGGAGAAGGAGAAGCAGAAAGAGAAGCACAACGAGATGCAGGAGAAGCAGAAGCAGGAGAAGCAGAAGCAGAAGAAACATAGGAAGGAGAAGAAGCAGAAGGAGAAGCAAAAACAGAAGGAAAAGCAGAAAGAGAAGCAGGAGAAGCAGAAGAAGCAGCAGCAGGAGAAGCAGAAGCAGAAGAAGCAGAAGCAGAACCTGAAGCAGAAGGAGAAGCAGGAGAAGCAGAAGAAGCAGAATCTGGAGAAGCAGAAGGAGAAGCAGAAGCAGAAAGAGAAGCAAAAGCAGAAGGAGAAGCAGAAGGGGAAGCAGAAGAAACAGAAGAAGCAGAGGCAGTAGCAGAAGAAGCAGAAGATTCAGAAGCAGAAGGAAAAGCAGAAGAACGAGAAGGAGAAGGAGAAGCAGAAAGAGAGTAGAAGATGTAGCAGTTGAAGGAAAAGCAGCAGGTGTAAGCAGAAAGAGCAGCAGAAGGAGAAGCAGGAGATGCAGAAATTTGAAAAGCAGAAGCAGAAGATACACAAGAAGGACAAGAAGCAGAAGCAGAAGGAGAAGCAGAAACAGAAGGTGAAAGCAGGAAGAGAAGGAGGGAAAGCTGAAGAAGCAGAAGCAGGAGAAGCAGAAGCATAAGAATGTGAAGAAGCAGAAGGAGAACCTGAAGCAGAAGGACAAGCAGGAGAAGCAGAAGAAGCAGAATTTGAAGAAACAGAATAAGAAGCAGAACGAGAAGCAGAAGCAGAAAGAGAATCAAAAGCAGAAGGAGAAGCAGAAGAAACAGAAGAAGTAGAAGCAGAAGCAGTTGTAGCAGAAGCAGAAGGAAAAGCAGAAGAACAAGAAGGAGAAGGAGAAACAAAAGGAGAAACAGAAGGAGAAGCAGAAAGAGACGCAGGTAAAGCAGAAGAAGAAGAAGCAAAAGGAGAATCAGAAGGAGAAGCAGAAGAAGATGCAGAATGAGAAGCAGGAGAAGCAGAAGAAGCAGAAGCAGGAGGAGAAGCAGGAAAAGCAGAAGAAGTAGAAGCAAAAGGAGAAGCAAAAGAAGGAGAAGGAGAAGCAGAAGCAGAAGCTTAAGGACAAGCACAACAGAAGGAGATGCAGAAGGAGAAGCAGGAGAAGCAGAAGAATCAGAAGCTGAAGGAGAAGCAGAAGTAGGAGAAGGAGGAGAAGCAGAAGGAGAAGCAGAAGCAGAATGAGAAGCAGAAAGAGAAGCAGGAGAAGGACAAGAAGCAGAAGCAGGAGAAGCCGAAAGAGAAGAAGCGGAAGAAGCAGAAACATTAGCAGAAGGAGAAGCAGAAGCAGAAGGAGAAGCAGCAGAAGAAGTAGAACCAGAAATTCAGGCAGGAGAAACAGAAGAAGCAGAAGCAGAAGCAGAAGGAGAAGCAAAAAGAGAAGCACAAGGAGTAGTAAAAGAAGCAGCAGAAGGAGAAGCAGCAGAAGAAGCAGAAAAACAAGCAGGAGAAGCAGAAGCAGAAAGAGAATTAGAAGCTGAAGAAGCAGAACCAGAAGAAGAAGCAGTAGAAGCATAAGAAGCAGAAGCAGGAGAAGCAGAAGCAGAAGAAAATAGAAGAAGCAGAAGTAGAAGCAGAGGGAGAAACAGAAGAAGGAGAAGGAGCAGCAGAAGGTGAAGCAGAAGGAGATGCAGAAGCAGAAAGAGAAGCAGAAACAGAAGAAGTTGGAGAATCAGAAGAAGCAGAAGCAGAAAGAGAATCAAAAGAGGGAGAAGGAGAAGCAGAAGCAGAAGGACAATCAGGAGAAGCAGAAGCGGGAGAAGCAGAAGAAGAAGAAGAAACAGAAGAAGGAGAAGGAGCAGAAGGAGAAGCAGAATGAGAAGCAGAATAGAAACAGAAGCAGAGATGCAGTTGCAGAGAGCAGAGCAGAGAACAGAGAGCTGAGAGCAGAGAGAACCTGAAGCAGAGAGAGCAGAGCATCAGAGGCTGGAAAGCAGAGC
>NW_012293909.1:0-3551 GCF_000151885.1 Dipodomys ordii | reverse complement strand
TAGCGAGGACACAGCGGGGGACACAGTCTTTGACCCAGCGGGAGACCCAGCGAGGACACAGCAGGACACAGCGAGACACAGCGTCGATACAGCAGGCACACAGCGTTACACAGCGTGGTACACAGCTGTGGACACAACGTGACACAGTGGGGGCACAGCGGGACACAGCGGGACACAGTGGGACACAGCAGGTACAAAGCGTGAGACACAGCGGGGGACAGAGCTGGAGACAGCGGGGGACACAGCAAGGATACAGCAGGACACAGCGTCGATACAGCGGGCACACAGCGTTACACAGCGTGGTACACACTGTGGACGCAACGGGACACAGTGGGGGCACAGTCGGACACAGCGGGACACAGTGGGACACAGCGGGGACAAAGTGTGAGACACAGCGGGGGACAGAGAGGGAGACAGCAGGGGACACAGCGAGGAAACAGCGGGACACAGCGGTGACAAAGCGGGGACTCAGCGGGGGACACAGTGGGACACAGCGGGGGACACAGCGGGACACAGCGCGGGACACTGCGGGACACAGTGTGGGACAGAGCGTGGGACACAGCGAGACACAGCGGGGACAAAGCTGGACACAGCGGGGTACACAGAGGGACACAGCAGGGACACAGCGGGGAAACAGCGTGACACAAAAGGACACAGCTGGACACAGCGGGGTACACAGCGGGACACAGCGGACACACAGCGGGGACACATAGGGACACAGAGGGACACAGCAGGGACAGAGTGGGACACAGTCGGACACAGCGGGACACAGCGGGGGACACAGCGGGACACAGCGGGGGACCCAGCGAGGACACAGCGGGACACAGAAGGGGACACAGCGAGGACACAGCGGTGGACACAACGGTGGACACAGCGGGACACAGTGGGGAACACAGCGAGGACACAGCGGGACACAGCGGGAAACACTGCGAGGTCACAGCGGGGGACAAAGCCGGACAACACGGGACACAGTGTGACACAGTGGAACACAGCGGGGACACTGCAGGGGCACAGCGAGACAAAGCGGGCGACACAGCGAGACACAGCGGGGGACACAGCGGGGGCCAGCAGGGGACAGAGAGGGGACACAGAGGGACACAGCGGGGGACACAGATGGGTACACAGCGGGACACAGCCGGAAACACAGCGCGGACACAGCGGGACACACCGGGACACAGCATCAATACAGCGGGGACAGAGAGGGTCACAGCAGGGACACAGCGGGACACAGCGGGACACAGCGGGGACAAAGCGGGGGACATAGCGGGGAACAGAGCGGGACACGACGGAACACAGCGGGACACAGCGGGAAACAGCGGGGTACACAGCGAAGACACAGCGCGGGACACAGCGAGGACACAGCGGGACATAGCAGGGGAAACAGCGGGACACAACGGGGACACAGCAGTGGACACAGTGGGACACAGCGGGGGACACAGCGGGGGACACAGCGGGACACAGCGGGGGACACAGCGGGACACAGCGGGGGACACAGCGAGGACACAGCGGGGGACACAGAGGGGGACACAGCGGGACACAGCGGGGAACACAGCGAGGACACAGTGGGACCCAGCGGGACACAGAGTCGATAGAGCGGGGACACAGCGGGGTACACAGCTGGGGACGCAACGGGATACAGTGGGGGACACAGCGGGACACAGCGGGACACAGTGGGACACAGCAGGGTCAAAGCGTGAGACACAGGGGGGACAGAGCGGGAGACAGCGGGACACAGCGGGGGACACAGGGGGACACAGCGGGACTCAGTGGGAGACACAGCAGGACACATCAGGACACATCGGACACAGCGGGGACAAAGCAGGGACACAGCTGGGGACACAGCGGGACACAGCGGGACACAGCGGGGGACACAGCGGGACACAGCATGGGACAGAGAGGGGGACACATCGGGACACAGAGGGGAACACAGTGAGGACACAGTGGGACCCAGCGGGACACAGTGTCGATACAGCGGGGACACAGCGGGAACACAGTGGGGACAAGGCGGGGTAAACAGCGGGGGACAGAGAAGGACACAGCCGGGGACACAGAGAGGACACAGTGGGACACAGCGGGGACACAGCGGGACTCAGCGGGGGACACAGCGGGGGACAAAGGGGGACACCACGGGACACAGCAGGACACAGCGGGACACAGCTGGGACACTGAGGGGATACAGCGGGACACAGCATTGGACAAGGTGGGACACAGCGGAATACAGCGGGGGGGTACAGCGGGACACAGTGGGGGACAGTTCAGGGGACACAGCGGAACAAAGCAGTGACAAAGCTGGACACAGCGGGACACAGCAGGGGACAAAGCGTGACACAGCGGGGGACACAGCGGGACACAGCGTGGGACACAGCGGGACACAGTGGGGAATACAGCGGGACACAGCAAGACAAAGTGGGGTCACAGCAGTGGACAGAGCATGACACAGCGGGGGACACAGAGGGACACACCGGGGGACACAGCGGGATAAAGCGGGGGACACAGCAGGGGACACATCGGGACACAGTGGGGGACACAGCGGGACACAGCGGGGACACAGCCTAGACACACGGGGGACACAGCGGGACAAAGCGGGGACACAGCAGGGACACAGCATTGGTCACAGCGGGACACAGCGGGGGACAGAGCAGGACACAACATTGGTCACAGCGGGACACATCGGGGACACTGCGGGGACACTGCGGGGACACAGCGGGACATAGCAGGGGACACAGCGGGGACACAGAAGGACACAGCGGGGGACACAGCGAAGACACAGCGGGACTCAGCGCGACACAGCAGGGGACAAAGCGGTAGACAGCAATGGACACAGCGAGGACACAGTGGGACATAGTGGGGACACAGAGGGGACTCAGCGAAGGACACAGCAAGGGAAAAAGCGGGACAACACGGGACACAGAGGGACACATCGGGGACACAACAGGGACACAGCGGGACAAAGCGGGGGACACAGCGGGACACAGCGGGACACAGCGGGGGACACAGCCGGACACAGCGGGGGACAGAGCTGGGGACACAGCAGGACACAGCGGGGACACAGCGGGACAGAGCGGGACACAGCGTGGACAGAGCGGGACACAGCGTGACACAGCGGCACACAGCGAAGGACACAATGGGACACAGCAGGGGACACAGCAAGGACACAGCGGGACAGAGAGGGGAATACAGCGAGGACACAGCGGGACACAGCAGGACACAGCGGGGACACAGTAGGGGACCCAGAGGGACCCAGGGGGACAGAGGGGGGACACAGTGGGGACACAGCGGGGGACACAGCGGGGGACACAGTGGGGATACAGCGGGACACAACGGGACACAGCGGGGACACAGCGGGACACAGCGGGGGACACAGCGGGACACAGCGAGGGACACAAAGAAGGACACAGCGGTACACAGCAGGGAACACAGCAAGCACACAGCGAGACACAGCAGGGACACAGCGGGGAACAGCGGGACACAGCGGGACACAGCGGGACACAGCAGGATACAGCTGGGACACAGCAGGGACACAGCGGGGGAAACAGCGGGACACAGCAGGA
>NW_012293908.1:0-3568 GCF_000151885.1 Dipodomys ordii | reverse complement strand
TCAGGAGTACACAGCGGGACACAGCGGGCACAAAGCGGGGACACAGCGTGACACAGCAGGACACAGCAGGGACAGAGCGGGACACAGTGGGACACAGAAGGGCCACAGCGTGGACACACCGGGACACTGAGGGTCACAGCAGGGACACAGCGGGACAAAGCGGGACACATCAGGACACAGCGGGGGACACAGCGGGACACAGCAGGGGAAACAGCGAGGACACAGCGGGACACAGCGGGAGACACAGCGAGGACACAGCGGGACACAGCGGGGGGAAAAGTGGGATACAGCGGGGACACAGCAGTGGACACAGCGGGAGACAGCGGGGGACACAGCGGGACACAGCGGGGGACACAGCGGGGGCCACAGCAGGACACAGTGGGACACAACTGGGGACACAGCGGTACACAGTGGTGGACACAGCGGGACACAGCGGTGGACACAGCGAGGACACAGCGGGACCCAGCGGGACACAGCGGGGGACACAGTGGGGTACACAGCTGGGGACACAACGGGGCACATCGGGGGACACAGCAAGTACTCAGCGGAACACAGCGTGGGACACAGTGAGTACACAGGGGGACACAGCGGGACACAGCAGGAAACACAGCAGTAGACACAGCGGGACACAGCAGGGGACACAGCGGGACACAGCGGGGGACACAGGGAGGACAGAGCGGGACACAGAGGGGACACAGCGGGGAGTCAGCGGGGGACACAGCGGGGGACAAAGCGGGACACAGCGGGACACAGCGTGACACAGCGTCGATACTGCGGGGACACAGCGGGACACAGCGGGGTACACAGCTGGGGACACAACGGAACACAGCGGGGGACACATCGAGGACACAGCAGGACACATCAGGGACACAGCGGGGACACTGCGGGAACATAGCAGGACACAGCGGGGTAAACAGCGGGACACAGCGGGACACATCTTGGGACACAGCGGGGACATAGCGGGACACAGCGGGGGACACAGCGAGGACACAGTGGGACACAGCGTGGGACAAAGTGGGAGACAGCGGGGCACACAGCGAGGGCACAGCAGGACACCGAGGGGACTCAGCGGGGGACACAGCTGGGGACAAAGCAGGACACCATGGGACACAGTGTGACACAGAGGGACACAGCGGGGACACTGCGGGGACACAGCGGGACAAAGCGGGGGACACAGCCTGACACAACGAAGTACACAGCGGGACACAGTGGGAACAAAACGGGGACACAGCGGGACACAGCAGGACACAGCAGGGACAGAGCGGGACACAGCGGGACACAGCGGGGGACCCAGCGAGGACACGGCGGGACACAGCGGGGGACACAGCGAGGACACAGCGGGGACTCAGCGGGGTCACAGAGGGATACAGCGGGATACAGAGTGACACAGCAGGAGACAGCAGAGGACACAGCGGGACACAGTGGAGGACAGAGTGACGACACAGCAGGACACAGCGGGGACACAGGGGGACTCAGCAGGGTTAAAGCGGGACACAACGGGACACAGCAGGACACAGCGTGACACAGCGGGGACACAGCAGGGGCACAGTGGGGGACACAGCGGGACACAACGGGACACAGCGGGAGACACAGCAGGACAGAGCGGGGGACACAGCGGGGGCAGAGGGGGACACCACGAATAACAGAGCAAGGACACAGCGGGACCCAGCGGGACACAGCCTCGATACAGCGGGATTCACAGCGTTACACAGCGGGTTACACAGCTGGGGACACAAAGGGACACAGTGGTGGACACAGCGGGACACAGCGGGACAGAGTGGGACACAGACGGGATAAAGAGTGAGACACAGCGGGGGACAGAGCGGGAGACAGCGGGGGACACAGCGAGGACACAGCGGGACACAGCGGGGACACAGCGGGGACTCAGCTGGGGACACAGCCGGGGACAAAGCGGGACACCACGGAACACAGCGGGACACAGCGCGAAACAGCGGTGACCCTTCAGGGACACAGCAGGACACAGCGGGGGACAAAGCGGGACACAGCGGGTGACACAGCAGAACACAGTGGGGGACACAGCGAGGACACAGTGGGACACAGCAAGACACAGCATCGAAACAGCGGGGACACAGCGGTACACAGCGGGGGACACAGCGAGGACACAGTGGGACACAGCGGGGACACTGCGGGAACATAGCGGGACACAGCGGGGTACACAGCGGGACACAGCAGGACACAGCGGGGGACACAGTGAGGACACAGCGGGTCACAGCGGGACACAGCGTGGAACAAAGCAGGAGACAGCGTGGGACACAGTGAAGACACAGCTGGACACAGCGGGATACACAGCGGGACACAGCTGGAAATACAGCGAGGACAAAGCGGGCGACAATGCGGGACACCAGGGGACACAGTGTGTCACAAGGGGACACAGCAGGGACACTGCAGGGACACAGCGGGGCAACGCGGGGGATACAGGGGGACACAGCAGGGGACACAGCGGGGGACAGCAGGCGACAGAGAGGGGACACAGCGGGACACAACGGGGACACAGCTGGACACAGCGGGGTACACAGTGGGACACAGCGGGCACACAGTGGGGACACAGCGGGGACAGAGCGGAACAGAGCGGGACACAGCGAGGACACATTGGGACACAGCGGGGACACAGCGGATCTCAGCTGGGGACACAGCAGTATAAAGCGGGACACAGCGGGACACACCGGGGACACAGCAGGGACACAGCAGGGGACACAGCGGGTCACAGCGGGGACAAAGCTGGACACAGCGGGGTATACACAGTGGAGCAAGTGGGGCCACACCGGGGACACACCGGGACACTGAGGGTCACAGCAGGGACACAGCAGGACATAGCAGGACACAGCGGGGGACACAGCGGGACACAGCGGGGGAAACAGCAAAGACACAGCAGGACACAGCGGGACACAGCGGGACACAGCGCCGTTATAGTGGGGACACAGCAGGACACAGCGGGGACACAGGTGGACTCAGCGGGGACAGAGCAGTACACAGTGGGACACAGTGGGGAAACAGCAGGGACACAGCGAGGAACACAGCAGGACACAGAGGGACTCATCGTGGGACACTGAGGGACACAGAGGGGGACACAGAGGGGTACACAGCGGGACACAGCGGGGAACACAGCGAGGACACATCGGGACACAGCGGGACACAGCGTCGATACAGCGTGGACACAGCGGGACACAGCGGGACACAGCGAGGACACAGCAGTAGACACAGCGGGACCCAGTGGGGGACCCAGCGGGACACAGCGGGGACTCACCGGGGGACACAGCGTGGGACAAACTGGGACACCATGGGACACAGTGGGACACAGCGGGACACAGCGGGGACACTGCGGGAACAAACAGGACACAGCGGGGGACACAGCGCGGACACCGCGGGACACAGCTGGGGACACAGCGTGGACACAGTGGGACACAGCGGGGGACACAGCGAGGACACAGTGGGTCACAGCGGGACACAGCGTGGGACAAAGTATGAGACAGCGCGGGACACAGCGAGGACATAGTTGGACTCATCGGGGTATACAGTAGGACTCAGTGGGGGACACATAGGGGTACAT
>NW_012293907.1:0-1073 GCF_000151885.1 Dipodomys ordii | reverse complement strand
CAGCGGTACACAGCGGGGGACCCAGCGAGGACAAAGCGGGACACAAATGGGGACACAGCAAGGACACAGCAGGAAAGAGCGGTTCACAGCAGGGTACACAGCCGGGGACACAGCGGGACACAACAGGGGACACAGCGGGACACAGTGTGGACACAGCGGGACACAGTGGGACACATCGGGGGACACAGCAGGACACTGCCGGGTACACAGCGGGACACAGTGGGATACAAAGGGAAACAGCAGGGACACAGCGGGGGACACAGTGGGACACAGCGGGGTACACAGCGGGACACAGCGGGGACACAGCAGGGCACAGTGGGAAACAGCGGGACACAGCGGGGGACAAAGCGGGACACACCGGGACACAGCGGGGGACACAGCAGAGGACACAGAGCTGCACACAGCGGGAGAGATTGGAACACAGCACGGACACAGCAGGGACACAGCAAGACATAGCACGGACAAAGCGAGGACAGAGCGGGACATAGCGGTACGCAGCGAGGGACACAACGGGGACTGTGGGGACAAACCGGGGAACAACGGGGACACAGCTGGACACAGCTAGGATACAGCGGAGACACAGCGGGGACACAGCAGGGGACACAGTGGGACACAGCAGGGGATACACCGAGGACACAGAGGGGACATAGACACTGCGGGACACAGTGGGACACAGCGGGGACAGAGAGACATAGCAGTTACACAGCGAGGACACACCAGGGACACAGAGGGACACAGTGGGGACACAGCGGGGACACAGCAGGACCCAGCGGGACCCCGCAGGGACACAGCGGGGACACAGCAGGACACAGCGGGGGACACAGAGGCAGACACAGAGGCGGACACAGCGGGAAACAGCGGGACAGATCGGGACACAGCAGGGACACAGCGAGGACACAGCGGGACACAGCGGGGGACATAGCATGGACACAGCGGGTCACAGCGGGGAAATAGTGGGGGACACAGCGGGGGACACAGCGGGATACAGAAGGACACAGCGAGGACACAGCGGGACACAGGAGGACACAGCGGGGATACAGCGGGGACACAGCGGGGGACACAGGGGGTACAAA
>NW_012293906.1:0-1988 GCF_000151885.1 Dipodomys ordii | reverse complement strand
ACACAGGGGGTACACAGCAGGACACAGCGGGCCACAGCGGGAAACACAACCGGACACAGCGGGGGACACAGCGAGGACACAGCGGGGACACAGCAGAACACAGTGGGGACAAAGCGGGGACAGCAGGGAGATACAGCGGGCACACAGCGGGGACACATTGGTACACAGCGGGACACAGCCGGTACACAGCAATACACAGCGGGACACAGCGGGTAACACAACCGGACACAGCGGGGGACACAGCGGGGACACAATGGGGACAGAGTGGGACACAGCGGGGAAACAGCGGGGGACACAGCGGGACAGAGCCGGACACAGTGGGGACAGAGCGGGACACAGCGGAGACACAGCGGGGGACACAGCAGGGCACAACGTCAGACACCACGGGATACAGCAGAACATAGCGGGGACACAGCGGGGGACACAGCGGTGGACACAGCGGTGGACACAGCGGGTGACAGCGGTGACACAGCTGGGGACAGCAGGGAAACACCGGGACACAGCGGGGGACAGTGGGGACACAGGGGGGACACAGCGAGACACAGTGGGGGACACAGCGAGGACACAGCGGGGACACTGGTGGGACACAGCGGGACAAAACGGGACACAGCGGGACACAGAGGGGGATACAGCGGGGGACAGCAGGGACACCCCTGGGGACAGCAGAGACACAGCGGGACACAGCGGGGGACAGCGGGGACACAGCTGGACACAGCGGGGACAGAGTGGGACACACCGGGTACACAGCGGGGACACAACGGGACACAGCGGTGGACATCGGGGACACAGCGGGACACAGCGGTACACAGCAGGGACACAGCAGGGACACAGCGGGTCACAGCGGGGACACAGTGGGGGACACAGCGAGGATACAGCAGGACACAGAGGGATACACAGACAGGACACAGCGTGACACATGGGGACACAGCGGGACACAGCGGGGGACACAGAGAGGACACAGCGGGACACAAATGGGTACACAGCAAAGACACAGCGGGACACAGCGGGAAAGAGCAGGACACAGCCGGGGACACAGCAGGGGACATAGCGGGGTACAGCGGCACACAGTGTGGACACAGCGGGGGACACATTGGAGACACAATGGGAGACATGGCGGGACACAGTGGGGTGCACAAAGGGACACAGTAGGAGACACTGTAGGGACACAGTGGGACATATCGGGACACAGCGGGACACAGCGGGGAACACAGCGGGGGACACAACGGGACAAAGCGGGGAAATAGTGGGGGAAACAGCGGGGGACACAGCGGGATACAGAAGGAAATAGCGAGGACACAGCGGGACACAGGAGGACACAGCGGGGACACAGCGGGGGCACAGTGGGACACAGCTGCGGATACAGCGAGGACACAGCGGGGACATAGGCTGACACTGCGGGACACTGTGGGACACAGCGGGGACACAGGGGGACATAGAGGTTACACAGCAAGGACACACCAGGGATGCAGCGGAACACAGTGGGGACACAGCGGGGACACAGCGGGACACAGCGGGAAACATTGGGGACACAGCGGGACACAGCGGGGACACAGCGGGGCACAAAGTCAGACACCACGGGATACAGAGGAACATAGCGGGGACACAGCGTGGGACACAGCGGGAGACACAGTGGGACACAGCGGGTGACAGCGGTGACACAGCTGGGGACAGCGGGGACAAACCGGGACACAGCGGGGGACAGCGGGGACACAGGGGGGACACAGCGAGACACAGCGGTGGACACAGCGAGGACAGAGCGGGGACACAGGGGGGACACAGCGAAACACAGAGGGACAAAAAGGGACACAGCGGGAAACAGAGGGGGATACAGCGGGGGACAGCGGGGACAACCCTGGGGACAGCAGGACACAGCGGGACACAGCGGGGGACAGCGGGGACACAGCGGGACAAAGCAGGACATAGCGGGACACAGCAGGACACAGCGGGTCACAGCGGGGACACAGTGTGGGACACAGCGAGGACACAGC
>NW_012293905.1:0-3143 GCF_000151885.1 Dipodomys ordii | reverse complement strand
CAGCGGGACACAGCGGGACACAGCGGGAAACAGCAGGGACATAGCAGGGACACAGCCGGGGACACAGCGGGACACAGCACGACACAGCGGAGGACACAGCAGGGACACATCGGGTCACAGCGGGGACACAGTGGGGGACACAGAAAGGACACAGCGGGATACAGAGGGATACACAGAGAGGACACAGCGTGACACATGGGGACACAGAGGGACCCAGCGGGGGACCCAGCGAGGACACAGCGGGACACAAAGCAACACAGCAGGGACACAGCAGGGGACACAGCGGGACACACAGTGGGACACAGCGTTACACAGCGGGGACACAGCGGGACACAGCGGGGACACAGCAGGGGACACAGCAGGACACAGAGGGGAACAAAGGGGGCACACATCGGGACACAGTGGGACACAGCGGGGTACACAGCGGGACACAGCGGGGACACAGCAAGGGCACAGTGGGAAACAGCGGGACACAGCGGGGGACAAAGTGGGACACACCGGGATACAGCGGGACACAGCGGGGGACACAGCAGCGGACACAGAGCCGCACACAGCGGGAGAGAGTGGAACAGAGCAGGGACACAGCGGGGACACAGCGGGACATCGCGAGGACAAAGCGAGGACAGAGCGGGACACAGAGGTACACAGCGAGGGACACAGCGGGGACACAGAGAGAACACAGCGGGACACAGCCGGACACAGCAGGACACAGAGGGGAACACAGCGGAGGACACAGCGGGACACAGCGGGACACAGCGGGGTACACAGTGGGACACATCCGGGACACAGCGGGGTACAAAGCGGGACACAGCAGCGACACAGCAGAACACAGCCGGGGACACAGCGGGACACAGCCTGGGACAGAGCAGGACACAGCATGGACACAGCGGGACACAGCGAGACACAGCAGTGACAAAGCGGCGACACAGCGGGACACAGTGGGACACAGCGGGACACAGCGGGGGACAGAGGGGACACACCGGTGGACAACAGGGACACAGCAGGACAGCGAGGGGGTCAGAGTGGGAAACAGCGGAGACACAGGGGGACACAGGGGGCTACACAGAAGGACACTGCCGGACACAGCGGGACAGAGCGGGGACACAACGGGGACAAAGCGGGGGACACAGTGGGGGACACAGTGGTAAACAGCGGGGGACACAGCGGGACTCAGCTGGGGACACATCAAAGGACACAGCGGGTGACACAGCAGGGGAAACAGCGGGAAACAGCGGGGGACACAGCGAGGACACAGCAGGACATAGCGGGGGATACAGAGGCAGACACAGCGGAACACATCGGGACCCAGCGGGGACACAGCGGGACACAGCGGGGACACAAAAGGACACAGCGGGGACACAGCGGGGACACAGCGGGGGACACAGTGGGACACAGCGTGGACACAGAGGGACACAGCGGTTACACAGCGAGGACACACCAGTGACACAGGGGACACAGTGGAGACAAAGTGGAGACACAGTCAGACACAGCGAGGACACAGCGGGACACAGAGGGGACACAGCGGGACACAGCGGGACACAGCGGGGGACACAACGGGACACAGTGGGGGACACAGCGGGGGACACAGCGGGACACAGCTGGAGACATAGCGAGGACACAGCGGGACACAGCGGGGGACACAGCAGGGGACAGCGGGGACACACATGAAGACAGCGGGGACACAAAGGGACACAGCGGGGGACATCGGGGACACAGCGGGACACAGCGGGACACAGCAGGGACACAGCACGGACACAGCGGGTCACAGCTGGGACACAGTGTGGGACACAGCGAGGAAACAGCGGGACACAGAGGGATACACAGAGAGGACACAGCGTGACACATGGGGACACAGCGGGAAACAGCGGGGCACAAAGAGAGGACACAGCGGGACACAAATTGGGACACAGCAAGGACACAGTGGGACACAGCGGGAAAGAGCAGAACACAGCGGGGGACACAGCTGGGGACACAGCGGGACACATCGGGGTACACAGCAGGGACACATCGGGTCACAGTGGGGACACAGTGGGAGACACAGCAAGTACACAGCGGGACACAGAGGGATACACAGCGAGGACACAGTGTGACACATGGGGACCCAGCGGGACCCAGCGGGATACCCAGCGAGGACACAGCGGGACACAAATGGGAACACAGCAAGGACACAGCGGGACACAGCGTGAAAGAGCGGGACACAGCGGGGGACACAGACGGGGACACAGCGGGACACAGCATGGGACACATCGGGACACAGTGGGGACACAGCGGGACACAGCGGGCACATCGGGCGACACAGCAGGACACTGCGGGGTACACAGCGGGACACAGCGGGACACAAAGGGGCACAGCAGGGACACAGCAGGGGACACAGCAGGAAACAAAGGGGGACACAGTGTTACACAGCAGGGACCCAGCGAGGACACAGCGTGACACATGGGGACACAGCGGGACACAGCGGGGGACCCAGCGAGGACACAGCGGGACACAAATGGGGACACAGCAAGGACACAGCGGGACACAGCGGGAATGAGCGGGACACAACAGGAGACACAGCCGGGGACACAGCGCGACACAGCAGGGGACACAGCGGGGACACAACGGGACACAGTTGGACACAGCAGGACACAGCGGGACACATCGGGGGACACAGCAGGACACTGCAGGGTACACAGCGGGACACAGCGGGACACAGCGGGACACAGCGGCGACACAGCGGGGGACACAGTGGGACACAGCGGGGTACACAGCGGGACACAGCGGGGACACAGCAGGGGCACAGTGGGAAACAGCGGGACACAGCGGGGGACAAAGCGGGACACACCAGGACACAGCGGAGGACACAGAGCTGCACACAGCCGGAGAGAGTGGAACACAGCACGGACACAGCAGGGACACAGCGGGACATAGCGGGGACAAAGCGAGGACAGAGCGGGACACAGAGGTACATAGCGAGGGACACAGCGGGGGACAGTGGGGACAAACCGGGGAACAACGGGGACACAGGGGGACACAGCTAGGACACAGCGGGGACACAGCGGGGACACAGTGGGACACAGCAGGGGATACAGCGAGGACACAGAGGGGACATAGCGGGACACTGGGGGACACAGTGGGACACAGCGGGGAAAGAGAGACATAGC
>NW_012293904.1:0-6205 GCF_000151885.1 Dipodomys ordii | reverse complement strand
TACTGCTGTGTCCCCCGCTGAGTCCCGCTGTGTCCCCGCTGTGTCCCGCTCTGTCCCACCTGTGTCCCCCGCTGTGTCTGGCTGTGTCCCGCTGTGACCCCCGCTGTGTCCCCCGCTCTGTCCCCCTATGTCCCCTGCTGTGTCCCGCTGTGTCCACTGCTGTGTCCCCGTTGTGTCCCGCTGTTTCCCTGCTATGTCCTGCTGTGTCCTATCTGTGTTCCCTGCTGTGTCCCCGCTGTGTCCCCGCTGTGTCCCCACTGTGTCCCCGCTGGGTCCTGCTGGGTCCCCTTCTGTGTCCCCATTGTGTCCCGATGGGTCCCGCTGTGTCCCGCTGTGTCCTCGCTGTATCCCCCGCTCGGTCCTGCTGTATCCCGCTGTGTCCCCCGCTTTGTCCTGCTGTGTCCCGGCAGTGTCCCCGCTGTGTCCCACTGTGTCCCGTGGTGTCCCACATTGTCCCCCACTATGTCCCCCGCTGAGTCCCCTCTGTGTTCCCACTATGTCCCGCTGTGTCCTAGCTGTGTCACCCGCTGTCTACCGCTCTGTCCCCCGCTGTGTCCTGCTGTGACCAATGCTGTGTCCCGCTCTGTCCCCCGCTGTGTCCCGCTTTGACCAATGCTGTGTCCCTGCTGTGTCGCCGCTGTGTCCCTCTGTGTCCCCGCTGTGCCAGGCTGTGTCCCCGCTGTATCCCGCTGTGTCCCACGCTGTGTCCGCTGTGTCCCCCGCTGAGTCCCGCTCTGTCCACTGCTGTGACCCCGCTGTGTCCTGCTGTGTCCCGCTGTATCCCCCGCTGTGTCCCGCTGTGTCCCCCGCTGTGTCCCGCTGTGTCCTCGCTGTGTCCCCCGCTGTGACCGCTGTGTCCCGCTGTGTCCCACTGTGTCCCTGCTGTGTCCCGCTGTGTCCCCGCTATGTCCCGCTCTGTCCCCCGCTCTGTCCCCCGCTCTGTCCCCCTGTGTCCCGCTGTGTCCTGCTGTGTCCCGCTGTGTCCCCCCCCACGGTCCCGCTGTGTCCCCTTCTGTGTCCCGCGTTATGTCTCGCTGTGTCCCCCGCTGTGTCACACTGTGTCCCCTGCTGTTTCCCGCGCAGTGTCCCACTGTGTCCCCTGCTGTGTACCATTGTGTCCACTGCTGTGTCCTGCTATGTCCCCCGCTGTGTCCCGCTGTGTCACCGGCTCTGTCCCCCGCTGTGTCCCGCTGTGTCCCCCGCTGAGTCTCGCTATGTCCCCACTGTGACCCGCTGTGTACTCGCTGTGTCCCCCTCTATGTCCCGCTGTGTCCCCCCTGTGTCCCCTGCTGTGTCCCGCTGTGTCCCGCTGTGTCCACCTCTGTGTCCCCCGCTGTGTCCCGCTGTGTCCCCCGCTGTGTCCCGCTGTGTCCTCTCTGTGTCCCCCGCTGTGTCCTGCGGTGTCCCCTCTGTGTCCCGCTTTGTCTCCGCTTTGTCCCAGCTGGGTCCCGCTGTGTCCCGCTGTGTCCCGCTCTGTCGCGCTATGTTCCCGCTGTATTGACGCTGTGTCCAACTGGGTCCCGCTGTGTCCTCGCTTTGTTCCCCGCTGTGTCCCGCTGGGTCCCCCGCTGTATACCCTGCTTTGTCACGCAGTGTCCCCCGCTGTTTCCCCTGTGTGTCCACAGCTGTGTCCCGCTGTGTCCAGCTGTGTTCCAGCTGTGTCCTGCTGTGTCCCGCTTTGTCCAGCTGTGTCCCTGCTGTGTTCCGCTGTGTCCCCTGCACTGTCCCCCACTGTGTCCCGCTGTGCCCCCCGCTGTGTCCCGCTGTGTCCTCGCTGTGTCCCCCGCTGTGTCCCGCTGTGTCCCTCGCTGTGTCCCGCTGTGTCTCCCACTTTGTTCCCGCTGGGTCCCGCTGTGTCCTCGCTGTGTTCCCGGCTGGGTCCCACTGAGTCCTTGCTGTGTTCCCCTCTGTGTCCTGCAGTGTCCCGCTCTCTGTCCCCCGCTGTGTCCCTCTGTGTCCCCAGCTGTGTCCCTGCTTTGTCCCCGCTGAGTCCCGCTGTGTCCCCCCTGTGTCCCTCGCTGTGTCCCGCTGTCTCCCGCTCTGTCCCCCCTGTGTCTCACGCTTTGTCCCCGCTGTGTCCCGCTGTGTCCCGCTGTGTCCCCCACTGTATCCCGTTGTGTCCCCAGCTGTCTACCCAGCTATGTCCCCGCTGTATCGACTCTGTGTCCCGTTGGGTCCCACTGTGTCCTCGCTGTGTCCCGCTGTGTCCCTATGTGTCCCCTCTGTGTCCCCCGCTGTGTCCTGCTGTGTCCCCCGCTGTGTCCTGCTGTGTCCTCGCTGTGTCCCCCGCTGTGTCCCGCTGTGTCTCCCGCTTTGTCCCTGCTGGGCCACGCTGTGTCCTGCTGTGTCCCGCTGTGTCCCGCTATGTTCCCGCTGTATCGACGCTGTGTCCCGCTGGGTCCCGCTGTGTCCTCGCTGTGTTCCCCGCTGTTTCCCGCTGGGTCCCCTGCTGTATACCCCGCTGTGTCCCGCAGTGTCACCCGCTGTGTCCCCCTGTGTCCCCGCTTTGTCTCGCTGTGTCCCCTGCTGTGTCCCGCTGTGTCCAGCTGTGTTCCTGCTGTGTCCCGCGGTGTCCCGCTGTGTCCAGCTGTGTCCCTGCTGTGTTCCACTGTGTCTCCTGCACTGTCCCCCACTGTGTCCCGCTGTGTCCCGCTGTGTCCCGCCTTGTCCAATGCTGTGTCCCGCTGTATCTCCGCCATGTCCCCGCTGTGTCCCGCTATGTCCTGCTGTGTCCCGTAGTGTCCCACTTTGTCCCCCGCTGTGTCCCCCGCTGAGTCCCGCTGTGTCCCCGCTGTGTCCCACTGTGTCCTCTCTATGTCCCCTGCTGTGTCCCGCTCTGTCCCCCGCTGTTTCCCCCGCTTTGTCCCCACTGTGTCCCGCTGTGTCCCCGCTGTATCGATGCTGTGTCCCGCTGGGTCCCACTGTGTCCATGCTGTGTTCCGCTCTGTGTCCTGCAGTGTCCCGCTCTCTGTCCCCCGCTGTGTCCTTCTGTGTCCCCTGCTGTGTCCTGCTGTGTCCCCAGCTGTGTCCCTGCTTTGTTCCCACTGTGTCCCGATGTGTTCCGCTCTGTCCCCCGCTGTGTCCCGCTGTGTCCCCCCTGTGTCCCCCGCTGTGTCCCGCTGTCTCTCGCTCTGTGCCCCCTGTGTCTCACGCTTTGTCCCCGCTGTGTCCCGCTGTGTCCCGCTGTGTCCCCCACTGTGTCCCGTTGTGTCCCAGCTGTGTACCCCGCTGTGTCCCGCTTTGTCCCCGCTGTATCGACTCTGTGTCCTGTTGGGTCCCACTCTATCCTCGCTGTGACCTTGCTGTGTTCCCAGCTGTGTCCCCCGCTGTGTCCCCCTGTGTCCTAGCTTTGACCCCCGATGTGTCCCGCTGTGTCCCCCTCTGTGTCCCACTGTGTCACGCTGTTTCCCGCTCTGTCCCTGCTGTGTCCCGCTGTCTCCCGCTGTGTCCCCGCTGCGTGGCCACTGTCTCCTGCTGTGTACTCCGCTGTGTCCAGCTGTGTCCCCGCTGTGTCCCGCTGTGTCCACCTCTCTGTCCCCCGCTGTATCCGACTGTGGCCCCCGCTGTGTCCCGCTGTGTCCCGTTGTGTCCACCGCTTTGTCCCGGTGTGTCCTCGCAGTGTCCCCGCTGTGTCCCGCTGTGTCCCACTGTGTCCCGTAGTGTCCTGATTTGTCCCCTGCTGTGTCCCCCGCTGAGTCCCCTCTGTTTCCCTGCTGTGTCCCGCTGTGTCCTCGCTGTGTCCTCTGCTGACTCCCGCTTTGTCCCACGCTGTGTCACACTGTGTCCCGCTGTGTCCTCGCTGTATCCCCCACTGTGCCCCGCTGTGTCCCCGCTGTATCGAAGCTGTGTCCCGCTGTGTCCCGCTGGGTCCTCGCTGTGTTCCCTCTATGTCCCGCTGTGTCCCCCTCTCTGTCCCCCGCTGTGTCACACTGTGTCCCCCGCTGTGTAACTCTGTGTCTACTGCTGTGTCCCTGCTGTGTCCCGCTGTGTCCCGCTGTGTCCTCGCTTTGTCCCAAGCTGTGTTCCGCTGTGTCCTCGCTGTGTCCCCCGATGTGTCTCTTTGTGTGCCCAGCTGTGTACCCCGCAGGGTCCTGCTCTGTCCTCGCTGTGTTCCCAGCTATGTCCCACTGTGTACCCCTCTGTGTCCCCCTCTGTGTCCCGCTGTGTCCCCCGCTGTATCCCGCTGTGTCCCGCTGTGTCCCCCGCTGTGTCCGGCTGTGTCCTCGCTGTGTCCCCCGCTGTGACCGCTGTGTCCCGCTGTGTCCCACTGTGTTCCTGCTGTGTCCCGTTGTGTCCCCGCTGTATCCCCCGCTGTGTCCCGCTCTGTCCCCCTGTGTCCCGCTGTGTCCCGCTGTGTCCCGCTGTGTCCCGCTGTCCGTTTGTCACACTGTGTCCCCTGCTGTTTCCCGCGCAGTGTCCCACTGTGTCCCCCGCTGTGTCACATTGTGTCCACTGCTGTTTCCCGCTATGTCCCCTGCTGTGTCCCGCTGTGTCGCCGGCTCTGTCCCCCGCTGTGTCCCGCTGTGTCCCCCGCTGAGTCTCGCTATGTCCCCACTTTGACCCGCTGTGTCCTGGCTGTGTCCCCCTCTGTGTCCCGCTGTGTCCCCCCTGTGTCCCCTGCTGTGTCCCGCTGTGTCCCGCTGTGTCCACCTCTGTGTCCCCCACTGTGTCCCGCTGTGTCTCCCGCTTTGTCCCAGCTGGGTCCCGCTGTGTCCCGCTGTGTCCCGCTGTGTCGTGCTATGTTCCCGCTGTATTGACGCTGTGTCCCACTGGGTCCCGCTGTGTCCTCGCTTTGTTCCCCGCTGTGTCCCGCTGGGTCCCCTGCTGTATACGCCGCTTTGTCCCGCAGTGTCCCCCGCTGTTTCCCCTGTGTGTACACAGCTATGTCCCGCTGTGTCGCCAGCTGTGTTCCCGCTGTGTCCCGCTGTGTCCCGCTGTGTCCAGCTGTGCCCTCCGCTGTGTTCCACTGTGTCCCGCCTTGTCCAATGCTGTGTCCCGCTGTATCCCCGCCGTGTCCCCGCTGTGTCCCGCTGTGTCCTGCTGTGTCCCGTGGTGTCCCAATTTGTCCCCTGCTGTGTCCCCCGCTGAGTACCGCTGTGTCCCCACTGTGTCCCCGCTGTGGCCCGCTCTGACCCCTGCTCTGTCCCCCTGTGTCCCGCTGTGTCCTGCTGTGTCCCGATGTGTCCCCCACTGTGTCACTCTGTGTCCCCTGCTGTGTCCCGCACTGTGTCCTGCTGTGTCCCCCGCTGTGTCACGCTGTGTTCCCTGCTGTGTCCCGCGCTGTGTCCCGCTGTGTCCCCCGCTGTGTCGCATTGTGTCCACTGCTGTGTCCCACTATGTTCCCCGCTGTGTCCTGCTGTGTCCCCGGCTCTGTTGCCCACTCTGTCCCGCTGTGTCCCCCGCTGAGTCTCGCTATGTCCCCGCTGTGACCCTCTGTGTCCTCGCTGTGTCCCCCTCTGTGTCCCGCTGTGTCCCCCCTGTGTCCCCCGCTGTGTCCCACTGTGTCCCGCTGTGTCCCCCTCTGTGTCCCCCACTGTGTCCTGCTGTGTCCCCCGCTGTGTCCTGCTGTGTCCTCGCTGTGTCCCCTGCTGTGTCCCGCTGTGTCCCTCGCTGTGTCCCGCTGTGTCTCCCACTTTGTCCCCGCTGGGTCCCGCTGTGTCCCGCTGTGTCCCGCTATGTTCCCGCTTTATCGACGCTGTGTTCCGCTGGGTCCCGCTGTGTACTCGTTGTGTTCCCCGCTGGGTCCCACTGTGTCCTCGCTGTGTTCCCCTCTGTGTCCTGCAGTGTCCCGCTCTTTGTCCCCCGCTGTGTCCCTCTGTGTCGCCAGCTGTGTCCCTGCTTTGTCCCTGCTGTGTCCCGATGTGTCCCAATGTGTCCCGCTGTGTCTCCCGCTGAGTCCCGCTGTGTCCCCCCTGGGTCCCCCGCTGTGTCCCGCTGTCTCCCGCTCTGTCCCCCCTGTGTCTCACGCTTTGTTCCCGCTGTGTTCCGCTGTGTCCCCCACTGTATCCCGTTGTGTCCCCAGCTGTGTACCCCGCTGTGTCCCCGCTGTATCGACTCTGTGTCCCGTTGGGTCTCACTGTGTCCTCGCTGTGTCCTCGCTGTGTCCCCCCTGTTTCCCCCGCTGTGTCCCGCTGTGTCCCGCTGTGTTCCCCTCTGTGTCCCCCACTGTGTCCTGCTGTGTCCCCTGCTGTGTCCCGCGGTGTCC
>NW_012293903.1:0-6205 GCF_000151885.1 Dipodomys ordii | reverse complement strand
GGGACAAAGCAGGACACAGAGGGGGACAAAGTGGGACGGAGCATTAGGACACAGCGGGGACACAGCGAGGACCCACGGGGACACAGCGGGGACACAGCGGCACCCAGCAGGACACAGCGGGGCACACAGCGGGACACAGCGGGACACAGCTTGGGACACAGCGGGACAGAGCAGGACACAGCGTGGGACAAAGAGGGAGATAGCAGGGGACACAGCGAGGACACAGCGGGGCACAGCGGACTCACAACAGGGACAGAGTTGGACACAGAGGGACACAGAGGGGACAGAGCGTGACACAGCGGGACACAGCAGGGGACTCAGCGGGACACAGTGGGGGACACAGGGAAGACACAGCTGGACACTGAGGGAGACAGAGCGAGGACAAAGCCGTACACAGTGAAACACAGAGTGACACAGTGGGGACACAGCAGGGGACACAGCGGGACACAGCGGGGGACACAGAGGGATACAGCGGGGTACACAGCAGGCACAAAGCGGGACACAGCGGGCGACACAGCGAGGACACAGCAAGGACACAGCGCGGGACACAGCGGGACACAGCCGGACACAGCCGGGGACACAGCAGGACACAGCGAGAGACACAGCGGGGGACACAGCGGGACACAGCGGGGAACAAAGAGAGGACACAGCGGGACCCAGCGGGACACAGCGTCGATAGAGTGGGGACACAGCGGGACACAGCGGTGAAACAACCGGACTCAGCGGGGGACACTGTGTGACCCAGCGGGACCCAGCGGGGACACAGCAAGGACACAGCGGGGGACACAGCGGGACACAGCGGGACACAGCAGGGAACACAGCAAGGGACACAGCGGGAGACACAGCGGGACACAGTGGGGAACACAGAGAGAGACACAGCAGGACCCAGCGGGACACAGCGTCGATACAGCGGGTACAAAGCGGGACACAGCGGGGTACACAGCTGTTGACACAACGGGACACAGTGGGGGACACAGCGGGACACAGCGGGACACAGCGGGGCACAGCGGAGACAAAACGGGAGACTCAGTGGGCAACAGAGCAGGACACAGCGGGGGACACAGAGAGGACACAGTTGGGACACAGCGAGACTCAGCCGGGGACACAGCGGGGGAAAAAGCGGGACACCACGGGACACAGTGGGACACAGCGGGACACAGCGGGGTCACTGCGGGACACAGTGGGGGACAAAGTGGGACACAGCGGGACACAGCGGGGACGCAGCGCGACACAGCGGGACACAGCAGGACACGGCGAGGGACACAGCGGGACACAGAGCGGGACATGGCGAGGACACAGCGGGACACAGCGGGACACAGCGGGGGACACAGCGAGGACACAGTGGGGGACACAGTGGAGAAAACAGCTGGACACAGCGGGGAACACAGCGAGGACACAGCGGCACCCAGCGGGACACAGCGTAGATACAGCGGAGACACAGCGTTACACAGCATGGTACAAAGCTGTGGACACAACGGGACACAGTGTGGGCACAGCGGGACACAGCGGGACGCAGTGGGACACAGCGGGGACAAAGCGTGAGACACAGCAGGGGACAGAGCTGGAGACAGCGGGGGACACAGCGGGAACACAGCGAGGACACAGCGGGACAGAGCGGGACACTGCAGGGCACAGCAGGGGACACAGCGGGACACAGCGGTGGACACAGCGGGAGACAGCGGGGGACACAGCGAAGACACAGCGGGACACAGCGCTGACACTGCGGGGACACAGCGGGGGACACAGCCGGACACAGCGGGACACAGCGGGGGACACATGGAGGACTCAGTTGGACAAAGCGGGGACACAGCGTCGACTCACCGGGGGACACAGCGGGGGACAAAGCGGGACACCACAGAACACAGTGGGAAACAGCGGGACACAGCGGGGAAACTGCGGGGACACAGGGGGACAAAGCGTGGGACACATAGGGACACAGCGGGGGACACAGCGGGGGACACAGCGGGACACAGTGGGACACAGCGGGGCACACAGGGGGGACACAGCGGGACCCAGCGGGGAACACAGCGAGGACACAGCGGGACCCAGCGGTACACAGCGTTGATACAGCGGGGACACAACGTTACACAGTGTGGTACACAGCTGTGAACACAACGGGACACAGTGGGGGCACCGCGGGACACAGCGGGACACAGTGGGACACAGCGGGGACAAAGCTTGAGACACAGCGGGGTACAGAGCAGAAGACAGAGGGGGACACAGCGAGGACACAGCGGGACACAGCGCTGACACTGCGGGGGACACAGCGGTGGACACAGCGGGGGACACAGCCGGACAAAGCGGGACACAGCGGGGGAAACAGGGGGACACCACGGGACACAGTGGGACACAGCGGGACACAGCGGGGTCACTGCGGGACACAGTGGGGGACAAAGCGGGACACAGTGGGACACAGCGGGGACGCAGCGGGACACAGCGGGACACAGCGGGACACGGCGGGGGACACAGCGGGACACAGAGCGGGACATAGCGAGGACACAGCAGGACACAGCGGGACACAGCGGGGGACACAGCGAGGACACAGTGGGGGACACAGTGGGGGAAACAGCTGGACACAGCGGGGAACACAGCGAGGACACAGCGGCACCGAGCGGGACACAGCGTAGATACAGCGGAGACACAGCGTTACACAGCATGGTACAAAGCTGTGGACACAACGGGACACAGTGGGGGCACAGCAGGACACAGCGGGACGCAGTGGGACACAGCGGGGACAAAGCGTGAGACACAGCAGGGGACAGAGCTGGAGACAGCGGGGGACACAGCGGGGACACAGCGAGGACACATCGGGACAGAGCGGGACACTGCAGGGCACAGCGGGGGACACAGCAGGACACAGCGGGGGACACAGCGGGAGTCAGCGGGGGACACAGCGAGGACACAGCTGGACACAGGGGGGACACAGAGGGGACTCAGCAGGGGACATAGAGGGGAAAAAGCGGGACACCACGGGACACAGTAGGACACAGCGGGACACAGCGGGGACACTGCGGGACACAGCCGGGGGACACAGCGGTGGACAGCGGGGGAAAGAGAAGGGACACAGCGGGACACAGAGGGGACACAGCTGGACACAGAAGGGTACACAGCGGGGCACAGCGGACTCACAACAGGGACAGAGCTGGACACAGAGGGACACAGAGGGGACAGAGCGTGACAGAGCGGGACACAGCGGGACACAGCAGGGGACTCAGCGGGACACAGCGGGGGACACAGAGAGGACACAGCTGGACACTGAGGGAGACAGAGCGAGGACACAGCCGGACACAGCGAAATACAGCGTGACACAGTGGGGACACAGCAGGGGACACAGCGGGACACAGCCGGGGACACAGAGGGACACAGCGGGGTACACAGCAGGGACAAAGCGGGACACAGCGGGGGACACAGCGAGGACAAAGCGGGACACAGCGGTGACACAGCGGGACACAGCTGGGAACACTGCGGGACACAGCGGGACCCAGCGGGGACAAAGCGTGAGACACAGCGGTGGACAGAGCGGGAGACAGAGGCGGACACAGCGAGGACACAGCGGGACACAGCGGGGACACAGAGGTGGCTCAGGGGGGGCCACAGCGGGGGACAAAGCGGGACACCACGGAACACTGCGGGACACAGCGTGAAACAGCGGTGAACTTGCGGGGACACAGCGGGGGACACAGCGGGACACAGCGGGGACACAGTGGGGACCCAGCAGGACACAGCGGGACACAGCAGGACACAGCGGGGGACACAGCGGGACACAGCGGGGGACACAGCGGGACACAGCGGGGACACAGCGGGGACACAGCGGGGACTCAGCAGTGGACATAGCGCGGGAAAAAGCGGGACACCACAGGACACAGTGGGACACAGCGGGACACAGCGGGGACACTGCGGGGACACAGTGGGAGACAAAGAGGGACACCATGGAACACAGCGGGACACAGCAGGAAACAGCAGTGACACTGCGGGGACACAGTGGGACACAGCGGGACACAGAGGGGGACACATGGAGGACTCAGCGGGACAAAGCGGGGCCACAGCGGCGACTCACCGAGGGACAAAGTGGGACACCACAGAACACAGAGGGAAACAGCAGGACACAGCGGGGAAACTGCGGAGACACAGGGGGACAAAGCGTGGGATATATAGGGACACAGCGGGGGACACAGTGGGGGACACAGCGGGGGACACAGAGGGGGACACAGCGGGACACAGCGGGGAACACAGCGAGGACACAGCGGGGAACACAGCGAGGACACAGCGGGACCCAGCGGTACACAGCGTCGATACAGCGGGGACACAGCGTTACACAGCGTGGTACACAGCTGTGAACACAACGGGACACAGTGGGGGCACAGCGGGACATAGCGGGACACAGTGGGACACAGCGGGGACAAAGCTTGAGACACAGCGGGGTACAGAGCGGGAGACAGCGCGGGACACAGCGAGGACACAGCGGGACACAGCGCTGACACTGCGGGGGACACAGCGGGGGACATAGCGGGGGACACAGCCGGACACAGCGGGACACAGCGGGGGACACAGGGGGGACACAGCGGGACCCAGCGCGGGACACAGCAAGGACACATTGGGACACAGCGGGACTCAGCGGGGGACACAGCAGTACACAGCGGGACACAGCGGGACACAGCGGGGGACACAGAGGGGTAAACAGCGGGACACAGCGGGGAACACAGCGAGGACACAGCGGGACCATGCGGGACACAGCGTCGATACAGCGGGGACACAGCGGGACACAGCGGGGTACACAGCTGGGGACACAACGGGACACAGCAGGGGACACAGCGAGGACACAGCGGAACACAGCGTGTGACACAGCGAGGACAAAGCGGGACACAGCGGGACACAGCGGGGGACACAGCGGGACACAACGGGGAACACAGCGAGGACACAGTGGAACCCAGCGGGACACAGCGTCGATAAAGCGGGGACACAGCGGGACACAGCGGGGTACACAGCTGGGGACACAAAGGGACACAGTGGGGGACACAGCGAGACACAGCGAGACACAGCGGGACACAGTGGGACACAGCGGGGTCAAAGCGTGAGGCACAGAAGGGGACAGAGCGGGAGACAGCGGGGGACACAGCGAGGACACAGCGGGACACAGCGGGGACACAGCGGGGACTCAGCGGGGGACACAGCGGGGCACAAAGCGGGACACCAAGGGACACAGTGTGACACAGCTGGACACAGCGGGGTACACAGTTGGGGACACAAAGGTAAACAGCGCGTGACACAGCGGGACACAGTGGGACCCAGGGGAAACATCGGTGACCCTGCGGGGACACAGCGGGACACAGTGGGGGACACAGCGGGGGACACAGCCAAACACAGTGTGGGACAGAGTGTGGAACACAGCGAGACACAGCGGGGACAAAGCTGGACACAGCGGGGTACACAGCGGGACACAGCGGGGACACAGCGGGGACACAGCAGGACACAGCGGGTCACAGTAGGGACAAAGCGGGACACAGCTGGACACAGCGGGGGACACAGGATGAACACAGCGGGGACACAGCGGGGACACAGCAGGACACAGCGGGACACAGCAGGGACACAGCGAGGACACAGCAGGACACAGCGTGGGACACAGGGGAACACAGCGGGACACAGCACGGGACACAGGAGAGACACAGCGGGGACACAGCGAGGACACAGCTGGATACAGCGGGGGACAAAGGGAGGACACAGCTGGACACAGCGGGGGACACAGTGGAACACAGCAGTACACAGCGGGACACAGCGGGACACAGCGGGGGACAAAGCGGAACACAGCAATACACAGCGGGACACAGCGGGACACATTGGGACACAGCAGGGGACACAGCAGAACACAGAGGGGGACACAGATGTGTACACACCGGGATACAGCGGGGAACACAACTAGGACACAGTGGAACACAGCGTTGATACAGCATGGACACAGCAGGATACAGCGGGTACACAGCTGGGGACACAAAGGGACACAGCGGGGGACACAGCGGAACACAGCGTGGGACACAGCGAGGACACAGATGGACACAGCGGGACACAGTGGGACACAGCAGGGACACAGCAGTAGACACAGCGGGACACTGTGGGGGACACAGCAGGACACAGCGGGGGACAGAGGGAGGACACAGCGGGACACAGCGGGGACACAGCGGGGACTCGCCGGCAGACCACAGCGGGAACA
>NW_012293902.1:0-1965 GCF_000151885.1 Dipodomys ordii | reverse complement strand
GACACAGAGGATACACAGAGAGGACACAGCGTGACACATGGGGACATAGCGGGTGACCCAGCGAGGACACAGCAGGACACAAATGAGGACACAGCAGGACACAGCGGGAAAGAGCGGGACACAGCCGGGGACACAGCGGGACACAGCAGGGGACACAGCGGGGACACAGCGGGACACAGTAGGGACACAGCAGGACACAGCGGGACACATCGGGGGACACAGCAGGACACTGCAGGGTACACAGCGGGACACAGCGGGACACAGCGGGACACAGCAAGGACACAGCAGGGGACACAGCAGGACACAGAGGGGAACAAAGGGTTCACACAGCGGGACACAGTGGGACATACCGGGGTACACAACGGGACACAGCAGGGACACAGCAGGCGCACAGTGGGAAACAGTGGGACACAGCGGGGGACAAAGCAGGACAAACCGTGATACAGGGGGACAAAGCCGGGGACACATCGGGGAACACAGAGCTGCACACAGCGAGAGAGAGTGGAACACAGCAGGGACACAGCGGGGACACAGCGGGACATCACAGGAACAAAGCGAGGATAGAGCAAGACACATAGGTACACGACAAAGCGGGGGACAGTGGGGACAAACCGGGGAACAACGGGGACACAGCGGGACACAGCTGGGACACAGCATGGCACACAGCGGCACACAGCGGGAGACACAGTGGGACACAGCAGGTGATACAGCGAGGACACAGAGTGGACATAGGGGGACACTGCGCGACACAATGGGACACAGCGCGGACACAGAGGGACATAGCAGTTACACAGCGAGGACACACCAGGGACACAGCGGGACACAGCGGGGACATAGCCGGGACACAGCGGGACCCAGCGGGGACACAGCGGGGACACAACAGGGACACGGCGGGACAAAGCGAGGGACACAGTGGCGGACACAGCAGGACACAGCGGGACAAAGCAGGACAGAGCGGAACACAGAGAGAACACAATGGGACACAGCTAGGACACATCGGGGACACAGCGGGGACACAGCGGCACACAACGGGAGACACAGTGGGACACAGCAGGGGATACAGCGAGGACACAGAGGGGACATAGGGGGACACTGGGGGACACAGTGGGACACAGCGGGGACACAGAGGGACATAGCAGTTACACAGCGAGGACACACCAGGGACACAGCGGGACACAGCGGGGACACAGGGGGGACACAGCGGGGGACACAGTGGGGGACACAGCGGTAAACAGCGGGGGACACAGCGGGACTCAGCGGGGGACACAGCAAAGAATACAGCGGGACACAACGGGGGACACAGGGGAACACAGCAGGACACAGCCGGACACAGCTGGGGACACAGCGGGTGACACAGCGGAGGAAACAGCGGGAACCAGCGGGGGACACAGCGAGGACACAGCAGGACACAGCGGGGGACACAGCAGGACACAGCGGGGTACACAGAGGCAGACACTGCAGTACACATCGGGACACAGCGGGGACACAGCAGGACACAGCGGGACACAGAGGGGGACACACCGGGGGAGAGCAGGCACACAGAGGGACACAGCGGGACACAGCGGGACACAGCGGGGAACACAGCGGGACACACAGCGGGACACAGCGGGACACAGCGGGGGACACAGCTTGGACACAGCGGGTCACAGCGGGGAAATAGTGGGGGACACAGCGGGATACAGAAGGACACAGCGAGGACACAGCGGGACACAGGAGGACACAGCAGGGACACGGCGGGGACACAGCTGGGGACACAGTGGGACACAGCTGGGGATACAGTGGGACACAGCAGGGGATACAGCGAGGACACAGAGGGGACATAGGGGGACACTGCGGGAAACAGTGGGACACAGCGGCGACAGAGAGACATAGCAGTTACACAGCGAGGACACACCAGGGACACAGAGGGACACAGCGGGGACACAGCGGGGACACAGCGGGGGACACAGTGGGGGACACAGCGGT
>NW_012293901.1:0-4242 GCF_000151885.1 Dipodomys ordii | reverse complement strand
CGGGACACAGCGGGGACACAGCAGGACACAGCGGGGACACTGCGGGGACACAGCAAGACACAGCGGGACACAGCGGGGACGCAGCAGGACACACCGGGGGACACAGAGGCGGACACAGCAGAACACAGCGGGACACAGTGGGACACAGCGGGGACACAGCGAGGACACAGTGGGACACAGCGGGGAACACAGCGGGGGACACAGCGGGACACAGCGGGACACAGTGGGGGACACAGAATGGACACAGCAAGTCACAGCGGGGAAATAGTGGGGGACACAGCAGGGGACACAGCAGGATACAGAAGGACACAGCAAGGACACACCGGGACACAGCGGGACACAGCGGGGACACAGCGGGGAAACAGCGGGGGACACAGTGGGACACTGAGGGGACACAGAGGGGCTTAGCGGTTACAAAGTGAGGACACAACAGGGACACAGCGGGACACAGCTGGAACACAGCGGGGACACAGCGGGACACAGCGGGACCCAGTGGGACCCAGCGGGGACACAGCGGGACACAGCGGGGGACACAGCATGGGACACAGCGGAGGACAGCGGGGACAAAGAGGGACACATCAGGACACAGCGGGGACACAGCAAGGACACAACGGGATACAGCGGGACAAAGCGGGGGACACAGCAGGGGACACAGCGGGACACAGCGGGGGACACAGCTGGACACAGTTGGGACAAAGCGGGGGACAAAGCGGGGACACAGCGGGACACAGCGGGACAAAACGGGACACAGCTGGACGCAGCGGGGACACAGCAGGGGACACAGCGGGGGACAGCGGGGACACAGCCGGACACAGCAGGACACAGCGGGAAACAGCGGGGACACAGCGAGGACACAGTGGGACACAGCGGGACACAGAGGGGACACAGCGGGCGACAGCAGGGAGACACAGCGTGGACACAGCGGGGACACAGCGGAACACAGTGGGGACACAGCGGAGGACAGCAGGGAGACACAGCGGGGACACAACGGGGACACATCGGTACACAGAGGGACACAGCGGGTACACAGCAGGACACAGTGGGACACAGCGGGAAACACAACGGGACACAGCGTTGGACACAGCGGGACACAGCGGGGACACAGCAGGGGACACAGCAGGACACAGAGGGGAACAAAGGGGGCACACAGTGGGACACAGCGAGGGACACAGCGGGACAAAGCGGGACACAGTGGGGACACAGTGGGACACAGCGGGGACACAGCGGGGGACACAGCGGGGACACAGCGGGGACACAGCGGGACACAGCAGCGACACAGCGGAACACAGCGGGGGACACAGAGGGACACAGCCTGGGACAGAGCGGGACAGAGCGTGGACACAGCGTGACACAGCGGGACACAGCGGGGGAAACAGCGGGACACAGTGAAGGACACAGTGGGGGACACAGCGGGACACAGCTGGGGACACAGCGAGGACACAGCAGCACACAGCGGGGGACACAGCGGGCGACATCGGGGACACATATGCAGACAGCGGGGACACAACGGGACACAGCGGGGTACATCGGGGACACAGCGGTACACAGCGGGGACACAGTGTGGGACACAGCGAGGACACATCGGGACACAGACGTATACACAGAAAGGAAACAGCGTGACATATGGGGACACAGCCTGACACAGAGGGTGACCCAGCGAGGACACAGCGGGACACAATTGGGGACACAGCAAGGACACAGCGGGACACAGCGAGAAAGAGCGGGACACAGCGGGGGACACAGCCGGGGACACAGCAGGACACAGCGGGGGACACAGCAGGGACACATCGGGTCACAGCGGGGACACAGTGGGGGACACAGCAAGGACACAGCGGGACACAGAGGGATACACAGCGAGGACACAGCGTGACAAATGGGGACCCAGCGGGACCCAGAGGGGGACCCAGCGAGGACAAAGCGGGACATAAATGGGGACACAGCAAGGACACAGCAGGACACAGCGTAAAAGAGCGGGACACAGCGGGGGACACAGCCGGGGACACAGCGGAACGCAGCAGGGGACACAGCGGGGACACAGCGGGACAGCGGGGACAAAGCGGGACACAGCGGGACACATCGGGCGACACAGCAGGACACTGCGGGCTACACAGCGGGACACAGCGGGACACAAAGGGACACAACGGGGGACACAGTGGGAAACATAGGGGGACACATTGTTACACAGCGGGGACACAGCGGGCCACAGCGGGGACACAGCAGGGGACACAGCTGGACACAGAGGGGAACAAAGGGGGCACACAGCGGGACACGGTGGGACACATCGGGGATACAGCAGGGACACAGCGGGACACAGCGAGGGACAGAGCAGGATATAGCGGGGTACACCGCTGGACACAGTGGGGACACAGCGGGACAGAGCGGGGAACACAGCGGGATATAGCAGGGGACACAACGAGGACAAAGCGGGACACAGAGGGACACAGCAGGGGACACAGCAAGGCCACAGCGGGACACAGCGGGGGACACAGCAGGGGACACAGCAGGACACAGGGGGAAACAGTGGGACACAGCGGGGACACAGCGTGGGACACAGCGGGACACAAAGGGAGACCCAGCGTTACACAGCGTGGACACAGTGGTAAACAGCGGGGGACTCAGCGGGACTCAGCGGGGGACACAGCAAAGAACACAGTGGGACCCAGCGGGGGACACAGGGGAACACAGCGGGACACAGCCGGACACAGCTGGGGACACAACGGGTGACACAGAGGGCAAAACAGCGGGAAACAGCGGGGGACACAGAGAGGACACAGCAGGACACAGCGGGGGACCCAGCGAGGACACAGCGGGGCACAAATGGGGACACAGCAAGGACACAGCGGGACACAGCGTGAAAGAGCGTGACACCGCGGGGGACACAGCTGGGGACACAGCGGGACGCAGCAGGGGAAACAGCGGGGACACAGCGGGACACAGTGGGGACACAGCGCGACAAAGCGCGACACATCGGGCGACACAGCAGGACACTGCAGGGTACACAGCGGGACACAGCGGGACTCAAAGGGACACAGCAGGGACACAGCGGGGGAAACAGCGGGACACAAAGCGGGACACAGCGTTACACAGCGGGGACACAGTGGGACACAGCGGGGGACAAAGCGGGACACACCAGGATATAGCGGGACAGAGCGCGGGACACAGCGGGGGACACAGAGCCGCACACAGCGGGAGAGAGTGGAACACAGCAGGGACACGGCGGGGCCACAGCGGGATATCGCGGGGACAAAGCGAGGTCAGAGCGGGACACAGAGGTACACAGCGATGGACACAGCGGGGGACAGTGGGGACAAACCGGGGAACAACGGGGACACAGCGGGACACAGCTGGGACATAGCGAGGACACAGCGGGACACAGCGGGGACACAGCGGGACACAGCGGGACACAGCGGGGTACACAGTGGGACACATCGGGGATACAGCAGTGACACAGCAGGACACAGCGGGGGACACAGCAGGATATAGCGGGGGACACAACGGGACACAGCGGGGACACAGCGGGACAGAGCGGGGATCACAGCAGGATATAGCAGGGGACACAACGAGGACAAAGCGGGACACAGAGGGACACAGCAGGGCACACAGCAAGGCCACAGCGGGACACAGCGGGGGATACAGCAGGGGACACAGCAGGACAGAGGGTGACACAGCAGGACACAGGGGGGACACAGCGGTGGACACAGCGGGACACAAAGCGGGACCCAGCGTTACACAGCGGGGACACAGCGGGACACAGCGGGGACACAGCAGGGGACACAGCAGGACACAGAGGGGAACAAAGGGGGCATACAGCGGGACACAGCGAGGGACACAGCGGGACAAAGCGGGACACAGTGGGGACACAGTGGGACACAGCGGGGACACAGCGGGGGACACAGCGGGGACACAGCGGGGACACAGCGGGACACAGCAGCGACACAGCGGAACACAGCGGGGGACACAGAGGGACACAGCCTGGGACAGAGCGGGACAGAGCGTGGACACAGCGTGACACAGCGGGACACAGCGGGGGAAACAGCGGGACACAGTGAAGGACACAGTGGGGGACACAGCGGGACACAGCTGGGGACACAGCGAGGACACAGCAGCACACAGCGGGGGACACAGCGGGCGACATCGGGGACACACATGCAGACAGCGGGGACACAACGGGACACAGCGGGGGACATCGGGGACACAGCGGTACACAGCGGGGACACAGTGTGGGACACAGCGAGGACACAT
>NW_012293900.1:0-6207 GCF_000151885.1 Dipodomys ordii | reverse complement strand
AAGCAGAAGTAGAAGCAGAGCAAAAGGAGAAGCATGCAGAAGAAGTAGAACCAGAAATTCTGGCAGGAGAAACAGAAGAAGCAGAAGGAGAAGCAAAAAGAGAAGCAGAAGGAGAAGTAGAAGAAGCAGCAGAAGGAGAAGCAGCAGAAGAAGCAGAAAAACAAGCAGGAGAAGCAGAAGCAGAAAGAGAAGTAGAAGCAGAAGCAGAAGAAGAAGCAGTAGAAGCATAAGAAGCAGAAGCAGGAGAAGCAGAAGCAGAAGAAAAAGAAGAAGCATAAGAAGCAGTAGCAGAGGGAGAAACAGAAGAAGGAGAAGGAGCAGCAGAAGGTGAAGCAGAAGGAGATGCAGAAGCAGAAACAGAAGCAGAAACAGAAGGAGAAGAAGAAGGATTAGTTGGACAATCAGAAGAAGCAGAACCAGAAGCAGAAAGAGAAGCAGAAGAAGGAGAAGGAGAAGCAGAAGCAGAGGAGAGGAATGAGAAGCAGAAGAAGCAGAAGCGGGAGAAGCAGAAGAAGAAGAAGAAGAAACAGAAGAAGGAGAAGGAGCAGAAGGAAAAGCAGAAGCAGAAGGAGAAGCAGAAAGAGAAGCAGAAGAAGCAGTAGCAGGAGAAGCAGAAGCAGAAGAAACAGAAGAAGCCGAAGAAGCAGAAGCAGGACCTGAAGCAGAAGAAGCAGAACAAGCAGAAGATGCAGAAGCAGAAGCAGAACGAGAAGTAGAAGAGAGAAGGAGAAGGAGAAAGAGAAGGTTTTAGGAGTAGGAAGAGCAGAAGGAGAATAAGAAGCAGAACGAAAAGCAGAATGAGCAGCAGTAGGAGAAGCAGAAGGATCAGCTGTATGAGAAGCAGAGGAAGGGGAAGCAGTAGCAGAAGAAGCAGCAGAAGTAGAAGCAGATGCTGAAGAAGATGCAGAAGGGGAAGCAGAAGAAGCAAAAGCAGAAGGAGAAGCAGAATTAGAAGAAGGAGAAGGAGAAGGAAGGGCAGTCGAAGCAATAGGAGAAGCAGAAGGAGAAGCAGAAGAATGAGAAGAAGAAAGAGAAGCTGGAGAAGCACAAATGCAGAAGCAGGAGAAGCAGAAACAGAAGTTACAGAACAAGAAGATGAAGAAGAAGAAGAAGAAGAAGAAGAAGAAGAAGAAGAAGAAGAAGAAGAAGAAGAAGAAGAAGAAGAAGAAGAAGAAGAAGAAGAAGAAGAAGAAGAAGGAGAAGAAGAAGGAGAAGGAGAAGCATAAGGAGAAGCAGTAGAAGCAGAAGAAGCAGAAGCAGGAGAAGCAGAAGCAGAAGAAAAAGAATAAGCAAAAGAAGCAGAATCAGAAGCACTGGGAGAAGCAGAAGCAGAAGGAGAAGGAGCAGCAGAAGGAGAAGCAGAAGCAGAAAGAGAAGCAAAAACAGAAGCACAACAAATGGAGAAGCAGGAGAATCAGAAGAAGCAGAAGTAGAAGCATAAGAAACAGAAGCAAAAGAAACAGAAGAAACAGAAGCAAAAGGAACAGAAGAAGGAGAAGAGCAGAAGCAGAAGCAGAAGGAGAATCAGAAAGAGAAGCAGGAGAAGCAGAAGAAGCAGGAGAAGCAGAAGTAGAAGAAAAAGAAGAATCTTAAGAAGCAGAAGCAGAATCTGAAGCAGAAGGAGAAACAGAAGAAGCAGAATCTGAAGCAGAAGCAGAAGAAACAGAAATAGACTAAGCAGAAGCAGAAGCAGCAGGAGAAGCAGAAGAAGAAGACGGAGAAGGCGAGAGAGAAGGATTAGGAGTAGGAGAAGCAAAAGGATAAACAGAAGCAGAAAGAGACGCAGAAGAAAAAGCAGCACAAGAAGTAGGAGAAGCAGAAGCAGGAGAAGCAGAAGAAACAGAAGACGCAGAAGCAGAATGAGAAGCAGAAGGAGAAATTGAAGCAGAAGCAGAAGCAGAAGCAGAAGCAGAAGGAGAAGCAGAAGAAGGAGAAGGAGAAGCAGAAAGAAAAGCAGATAGAGAAGCAGAACGAGAAGCAGGAGAAGCAGAGGCAGGAGAAGTAGAAGCAGAAAAAAACGGAAGAAGGAGAAGAAGCAGAAGCAGAAAGAGAAGCAGAAACAGAAGGAGAAGCAGAAAGAGAAGGAGGGGAAGAAGAAGAAGCAGAAGCAGGAGAAGCAGAAGCATAAGAATCCGAAGAAGCAGAAGCAGAACCTGAAGTAGAAGAAGAAGCAGAAGAAGCAGAATCTGGAGAAGCAGAAGGAGAAGCAGAAGCAGAAAGAGAAGCAATAAGCAGAAGGAGAAGCAGAAGAAACAGAAAGAAACAGAAAGCAGTAGCAGAAGAAGCTGAAGATGTAGAAGCAGAAAAAGAAGCAGAAGGAATAGCAGAAGAACGAGAAGGAGAAGGAGAAACAGAAGGAGAAGCAGAAGCAGAAACAGAAAGAGAATCAGGAAAAGCAGAAGAAGCAGAAGCAGACGGAGAAGCAGAAGAAGGAGAAGCAGAAGCAGAAGAAGAAGCAGAAGGAAAAGCACAAGCAGAAGGAGATGCAGAAGGAGAAGCAGGAGAATGAGAAGAAGCAGAAGCAGAAGGAGAAGAACTAAACAGAAGAAGCAGAAGCAGAAGAAGCAGAAGCAGATGTAGAAAGAGAAGCCGACGAAGAGAAGCAGAACGAGAAGCAGGAGAAGCAGAAGAAGCAGAAGATGCAGAAGCAGAAGAAGAAGAAACAGAAGAAGGAGAAGGAGCAGAAGCCGAAGGAGAAGCAGAAGCAGAAGGAGAAGCAGAAAGACAAGCAGGAAAAGCAGAAAAAGCATAAGCAGAAGAAGCAGAAGCAGAAGAAACAGGAGAAGGACAAGAAGCAGAAGCAGAAGCAGAAGGAGAAGCAGAAACAGAAGGAGAAGCAGAAAGAGAAGGAGGGGAAGCAGAAGAAGCAGAAGCAGGAGAAGCAGAAGTATAAGAATCCGAAGAATCAGAAGCAGAACCTCAAGCAGAAGGAGAAGCAGAAGAAGCAGAATCTGGAGAAGCAGAATGACAAGCTGAAGGAGAAGCAGAAGCAGAAAGAGAATCAAAAGCAGAAGGAGAAGCAGAAGAAACAGAAGAAACAGAAGCAGTAGCAGTTGCAGCAGAAGCAGAAGGAGAAGCAGAAGAAAAAGCAGGAGACCGAGAAGGAAAAGGAGAAACAGAAGCAGAAGCAGAAGGAGAATCAGAAGGAGAAGCAGAAGTAGAATCAGGAGAAACAGAAGAAGAAGAAGAAGAAGAAGCAAAACAAACAGAAGAAGGAGAAGAGCAGAAGCAGAAGCAGAAAGAAAAGCAGAAGCAAAAGGAGAAGCAGAAAGAGAAGCAGGAGAAGCAGAAGAAGCAAGAGAAGCAGAAGCAGAAGAAACAGGAAAAGCCGAAGAAGCAGAAGCAGAATCTGAAGCAGAAGGAGAAATAGAAGAAGCACAATCTGAAGCAGAATCAGAAGAAACAGAAATAGAAGAATAAGCAGAAGCAAAACAGCAGGAGAAGCAGAAGAAGAAGACGGAGAATTTGAAAGAGAAGGATTTAGGAGTAGGAGAAGCAAAAGGATAATCAGAAGCAGAAAGAAGGAGAAGCAGCATGAGAATTAGGAGAAGCAGGAGAAGCAGAAGGAGGAGAAGCAGAAGAAACAGAAGACGCAGAAGCAGAATGAGAAGCAGAAGGAGAAATTGAAGCAGAAGCAGAAGGAGAAGCAGAAGCAGAAGGAGAAGCAGAAGAAGGAGAAGGAGAAGCCGAAAGAGAAGCAGAAAGAGAAGCAGAACGCGAAGCAGGAGAAGCAGAAGCAGGAGAAGCAGAAGCAGAAGAAACAGAAGAAGGAGAAGAAGCAGAAGAAGGAGAAGCACAAACAGAAGGAAAAGCAGAAAGAGAAGCAGGAGAAGCAGAAGAAGCAGCAGCAGGAGAAGCAGAAGCAGAAGAAGCCGAAGAAGCACAAGCAGAACCTGAAGCAGAAGAAGAAGCAGGAGAAGCAGAAGAAGCAGAATCTGGAGAAGAAGAAGGAGAACCAGAAGGAGAAGCTGAAGCAGAAAGAGAAGCAAAAGCAGAAGGAGAAGCAGAAGGAAAAGCAGAAGAACGAGAAGGAGAAGGAGAAACAGAAGGAGAAGCAGAAAGAGAAGCAGAAGAAGGACCAGGAGACGGAAAAACAGCAGGAAAAGCAGAAAGAGCAGCAGAAGGAGAAGCAGGAGATGCAGAAACAGGAGAAGCAGAAGTAGAAGAATCAGTAAAAGGACAAGAAGCAGAAGCAGAAGGAGAAGCAGAAACAGAAGGAGAAGCAGAAAGAGAAGGAGGGGAAGCAGAAGAAGCAGAAGCAGAAGTAGCAGAAGCATAAGAATCCGAAGAAGCAGAAGCAGAACCTCAAGCAGAAGGAGAAGCAGGAGAAGCAGAAGAAGCAGAATCTGGAGAAGCAGAACGAGAAGCTGAAGGAGAAGCAGAAGCAGAAAGAGAATCAAAAGCAGAAGGAGAAGCAGAAGAAACAGAAGAAGTAGAAGCAGTAGCAGGTGTAGCAGAAACAGAAGGAGAAGCCAAAGGAAAAGCAGAAGAACAAGAAGGAGAAGGAGAAACAGAAGGAGAAGCAGAATGAGAAGCAGGTAAAGCAGAAGAAGAAGAAGCAGAAGGAGAATCAGAAGGAGAAGCAGAAGAAGGAGAAGGAGAAGCAGAAGCAGAAGAAGATGCAGAAGGAGAAGCAGGAGAAGCAGAAGAAGCAGAAGCAGAAGGAGAAGCAGGAAAGCAGAAGAAGCAGAAGCAACAGGAGAAGCAAAAGAAGGAGAAGGAGAAGGAGAAGCAGAAGAATTAGCATAAGGACAAGCACAAGCAGAAGGAGATGCAGAAGGAGAAGCAGGAGAAGCAGAAGAAGCAGAAGCTGAAGGAGAAGCAGAAGTAGGAGAAGGAGAAGGAGGAGAAGCAGAAGCAGAAGGAGAAGCCGAAGCGGAATGAGAAGCAAAAAGAGAAGCAGGAGGAGGACAAGAAGCAGAAGCAGGAGAAGCCGAAAGAGAAGAAGCAGAAGAAGCAGAAACAGAAGCAGAAGTAGAAGCAGAAGCAGAAGGAGAAGCAGCAGAAGAAGTAGAACCAGAAATTCAGGCAGGAGAAACAGAAGAAGCAGAAGCAGAAAGAGAAGCAAAAAGAGAAGCAGAAGGAGAAGCAGAAGAAGCAGCAGAAGGAGAAGCAGCAGAAGAAGCAGAAAAACAAGCAGGAGAAGCAGAAGCAGAAAGAGAAGTAGAAGCAGAAGAAGCAGAAGCAGAAGAAGAAGCAGTAGAAGCATAAGAAGCAGAAGCAGGAGAAGCAGAAGCAGAAGAACAAGAAGAAGCATAAGAAGCAGAAGCAGAAGCAGAGGGAGAAACAGAAGGAGAAGGAGCAGCAGAAGGTGAAGCAGAAGGAGATGGAGGAGCAGAAAGAGAAGTAGAAACAGAAAGAGAAGAAGAAGGATTAGTTGGAGAATCAGAAGAAGCAGAAGCAGAAAGAGAAGCAGAAGAAGGAGAAGGAGAAGCAGAAGCAGAGGAAAGGAAGGAGAAGCAGAAGAAGCAGAAGCGGCAGAAGCAGAAGAAGAAGAAGAAACAGAAGAAGGAGAAGGAGCAGAAGGAGAAGCAGAAGCAGAAGGAGAAGCAGAAAGAGAAGGAGAAGAAGCAGTAGCAGGAGAAACAGAAGCAGAAGAAACAGAAGAAGCTGAAGAAGCAGAAGCAGGACCTGAAGCAGAAGATACAGAACAAGCAGAAGAAGCAGTAGCAGAAGCAGAACGAGAAGCAGAAGAAGAAGAAGGAGAAGGAGAAAGAGAAGGATTAGGAGTAGCAATAGCAGAAGGAGAATCAGAAGCAGAACGAGAAGCAGAAGGAGCAGCAGATGGAGAAGCAGAAGGAGAAGCAGAAGGAGAATCAGAAGTAGGAGAAGCAGAAGCAGAAGAAGCAGCAGAAGGAGAAGCAGAAGCCTAAGAAGATGCAGAAGGAGAAGCAGGAGAAGCAGAAGAAGCAAAAGCAGAAGGAGAAGCAGAAGTAGGAGAAGGAGAAGGAGAAGGAAGGGCAGCAGAAGCAATAGGTGAAGCAGATGGAGAAGAAGAAGCAGAATGAGAAGCAGAAAGAGAAGCAGTAGAAGCAGATGATGCAGGAAAGGAAGAAGCTGACGATAGAGAGATGAGATGACTATGATGAGAAATGATGATGAGAGAGAGAGAGACGATGATGACGACGAGAGAGATGAGACGAGAAGGAGAAGCAGTAGAGCTTAGAAGCAGAAGCAGAGTAGCAGAAGCAGAAGAAAAG
This sequence comes from Dipodomys ordii, assembly GCF_000151885.1. Classification (NCBI taxonomy): domain Eukaryota; kingdom Metazoa; phylum Chordata; class Mammalia; order Rodentia; family Heteromyidae; genus Dipodomys; species Dipodomys ordii. Next base: position 7 of record NW_012293900.1, on the reverse strand, counting down.
AATAAGC
>NW_012293899.1:0-1820 GCF_000151885.1 Dipodomys ordii | reverse complement strand
GGGGTACATAGCGGGACACAGTTGGGAACACAGGGAGTACACAGCGGGACCCAGCGGGACACAGCGTCGATACAGTGGGGACACAGCGGGACACAGTGGGGTACACAGCTGGGGACACAACGGGACACAGCGGGGGACACAGCGAGGACACAGCAGAACACAGCGTGGGAAACAGCGAGGACACAGCGGGACACAGCGAGACACAGCGGGACACAGTGGGGACACAGCAGTAGACACAGCGAGACACAGTGGGGGACACAGCGGGACACAGCGGGGAACACAGCGAGGACACAGCGGGGACACAGCGGGGACACTGCGGGAACATAGTGGGACACAGCGGGGCACACAGCGGGACACAGCGGGACACAGCGTGGGACAAAGCGGGAGACAGCAGGGGACACAGCGAGGACACAGCGGGACACAGCGGCGACACATACAGGACTCAGCGGGGGACACAGTGGGGGACAGAGCGGGACACAGCGGGACACTGCGGGGCACAGAGGGGGACACAGTGGGACACAGCGGGGGACCCAGCGGGACACAGCGGGACACTGCGGGGCACAGCGGGGGACACAGCGGGACACAGCGGGGGACACAGGGAGAACACAGCTTAACACAGCATGGGACAAAGCGAGGACACAGCGGGACACAGCAAGACACAGCGGGACACAGCGGGGACCCAGCAGTGGACACAGTGGGACACAGCGGGGGACAAAGCGGGACACCACGGAACACAGCAGGACACAGCGTGAAACAGCAGTGAACCTGCGGGGACACAGCGGGACACAGCGGGGGACACAGCGGGACCCAGCGGGACACAGCGGGAGACACAGCGTGACACAGCGTCTATAGAGCGGGGACACAGCGGGACACAGCGGTGACACAGCAGGACCCAGCAGGGACACAACAAGGACATAGCGGATGACACAGCGGGACACAGCGGGACACAGAGGGGGACACAGCGAGGGACACAGCGGGACACAGCGGGGGACACAGCGGGGGACACAGCGGGACACAGAGGGGACTCAGCAGTGGACATAGCGGGGGACAAAGCGGGACACCACATGAAACAGTGGGACACAGCGGGACACAGCGGGGACACTGCGGGGACACAGCGGGAGAAAGCGGGGGACCCAGCGGGACACAGTGGGACACAGCAGGACCCAGCGGGGTAACATGGGGGACACAGTGGGACACAGCGAGGACACAGCGGGACACAGCGCGACACTGTGGGGCACAGAGGGGGACACAGCGGGACACAGCGGGGGACACAGGGAGGACACAGCGGAACACAGCATGGGACAATGCGAGGACACAGCGGGAAACAGCGATACACAGCGGGACCCAGCGGGGACCCAGCAGTGGACACAGTGGGACACAGCGGGGGACAAAGCAGGACACCACGGAACATAGCAGGAAACAGCGTGAAACAGCGGTGAACCTGCGGGGACACAGCGGTACACAGCGGGGGACACAGCGGGACCCAGCGGGACACAGCGGGGGACACAGCCAGACACAGCAGGGACACAGCGGGACCCAGCAGGACACAGGGGGGGACACAGCGGGACACAGCGGGACACAGCGGGGGACACAGCAGGGACACAGTGGGACACAGTAGGACACAGCGTGGGACAAAGCAGGAGACAGCGGAGGACACAGCGAGGACACAGCTGGACACAGCGGGGACACAGAGGGGACTCAGCAGGGGACATAGAGGGGAAAAAGCGGGACACCACGGGACACAGTATGACACAGCGGGACACAGCGGGGACACTGCGGGACACAGCCGGGGGACACAGTCGTGGACAGCGGGGGACAGA
>NW_012293898.1:0-4388 GCF_000151885.1 Dipodomys ordii | reverse complement strand
ACGAGGACACAGCGGGACACAGCGAGACACAGCGGGACACAGTGGGGACACAGCAGTATACACAGCGGGACACAGCGAGGACACAGCGGGGACACAGCGGGGACACAGCAGCACCCAGCAGGACACAGCAGGGCACACAGCGGGACACAGCGGGACACAGCTTGGGACACAGCGGGAACACAGCAGGACACAGCCGGGGACACAGCGAGGACACAGCGGGACACAGCGGGACACATCGTGGGACAAAGCGGGAGACAGCAGGGGACACAGCGAGGACACAGCGGGACACAGTGGCGACACATAGAGGACTCAGCGGGGGACACAGTGGGGGACAGAGCGGGACACAGCGGGACCTAGTGGGGACAAAGCGTGAGACACAGCGGTGGACAGAGCAGGAGACAGAGGCAGACACAGCGAGGACACAGCGGGACACAGCGGGGACATAGAGGTGGCTCAGGGGGGCCACAGCGGGGGACAAAGCGGGACACCACGGAACACTGCGCGACACAGCGTGAAACAGCGGTGAACCTGCGGGGACACAGCGGGGGACACAGCGGGACACAGCAGAAAACAGCAGTGACACTGCGGGGACACAGTGGGACACAGCGGGGGACACAGCGGGACACAGAGGGGGACAGAGTGGGACACAGTGGGGGACACAGCTGGACACAGCAGGGGAAACAGTGGGGGACACAGCGGGACCCAGCGGGACACAGCGGGACACTGCGGGACAGAGCGGGACACTGCAGGGCACAGCGGGGGACACAGCGGGACACAGCGGGGGACACAACAAGGACACAGCGGAACACAGAGTGGGACACAGTGAGGACACAGCGGGACACAGCGGGACACAGCTGGGTCCCAGCAGTGGACACAGCGGGACACAGCGGGGGACACATCGGGACAAAGTGGGGGACACATGGAGGACTCAGCGGGACAAAGCGGGGACACAGCGGCGACTCACCGGGGGACACAGCCGGGGACAAAGCGGGACACCACAGAACACAGTGGTAAACAGCGGGACACAGCAGGGAAACTGCGGGGACACAAGGAGACAAAGCGTGGGACACATAGGGACACAGCGGGGGACACAGTGGGGGACACAGCGGGACACAGCGGGACACAGCAGGGGGACATAGCGAGGACACCACGGAACACAGCGGAACACAGCGGGAAACAGAGGGGAACCTGCGGGGACACAGTGGTACACAGTGGGGGACACAGTGGGAAACAGCGGGGGACACAGCGGGACACAGTGGGGGACAAAGCCAGGACACAGCGGGACACAACGGGACACAGCAGGGGGACACAGCGAGGACACCACGGAACACAGCGGGACACAGCGGGAAATAGAGGGGAACCTGCGGGGACACAGTAGTACACAGTGGGGGACACAGTGGGAAACAGCGGGGGACACAGCGGGACACAGTGGGGGACAGAGCGTGGGACACAGCGAGACACAGCGGGGACAAAGCTGGACACAGCGAGGTACACAGAGGGACACAGCTGGGACACAGCGGGGAAACAGCGTGACACAGCAGGACACAGCTGGAAACAGCGGGGGACACAGCGAGGACACAGCGGCACACATCGGGGGACACAGCAAGGACACAGTGGGACACAGCGGGGGACACAGCAAGACATAGCGGGGGACACAGCGGGGGATACAGAGGGACACAACGGGACTCAGCGGGGGACACAGCAGTACACAGCAGGACACAGCGGGGACACAGCAGGGACACAGCGGGGGACACAGGGATGACACAGCGGGTCCCAGCGGGACCCAGCATCTATACAGCAGGGACACAGCGGGACACAGAGGGTAAAAAAGTGAGGACACAGCGGAACACAGCGGGGACACAGCCGTAGACACAGCGGGACACAGCGGGGAACACAGCGAGGACACAGCGGGACCCTGCGCGACACAGCGTCGATACAGCGGGGACAGAGCGTTACACAGCGAGGTACACAGCTGTGGACACAGCGCGACACAGTGGGACACAGCAGGCACAAAGCTTGAGACACAGCGGGGTACAGAGCGGGAGACAGCGGGGGACACAGCGAGGACACAGCGGGACACAGCGCTGACACTGCGGGGGACACAGCGGGGAACACAGCGGGGGACACAGTGGGACACAGTGGGACACAGCGGGGGACACAGGGAGGACACAGCGGGACACAGCGGGGGACACAGCGAGGACACATTGGGACACAGCAGGGACACAGAGGGGACTCAGCGGGGGACACAGCGGGACACAGCGGGGAACACAGGGAGGACATAGCGGGACCCAGTGGGACCCAGCGCCGTTACAGCGGGGACACAGCGGGACACAGCGGGGTGCACAGCTGGGGACACAACGGGACACTCGGGGGACACAGCGAGGACACAGCGGGACACAGCGGGACACAGCGGGGACACTGCGGGAACATAGTGGGACACAGCGGCGACACAGATGGGACTCAGCGGGACAAAGCGGGGGACACAGCGGGACACAGCGGGACACAGCTAGGGACACAGCGGGGACAAAGCGGCAGACAGCCGGGGACACAGCGAGGACACAGCGGGACACAGCGGCGACACAGATGGGACTCAGCGGGACAAAGCGGGGAACACAGCGGGACACAGCGGGACACAGCGGGGGACACAGCGGGGGACAGGGGGACAGCGGAGACAGAGAGGGGCCAAAGCGAGACACAACGGTGACACAGCTGGACACAACAGAGTACACAACGGGACACAGCGGGCACACAGCGGGGACACAGCGGGACATAGCGGGACAAAGTGGAAACACAGCGGGTGTCACAGCGGGACACAGCAGGGGACCCAGCAAGGACACAGCGGGACACAGCGGGAGACACAGCTGGGGACACATCAGGACACAGCGGGACGCAGCTGGGGACACAGCGGGTACACAGTGGGACACAGCGGAACACAGCGAGGGACAAAGCGGGAGACAGCGGGAGACACAGCGAGGACACAGGGGGACACAGCGGCGACACAGAGGGGACTCAGCAGGAGACACAGCGTGGGACAAAGTGGGACACCACGGGACACAGTGTTACACAGCGGGACACAGCGGGGACACTGCGGGACACAGCAGGACAAAGCGGGGGACACAGCGGGCCACAGCGGGCCACAGCGGGGGACCCAGCGGGGGACAGCGGAGACAGAAAGTGGCCACAGCGAGACACAGCGGTGACACAACTGGACACAGCGGGATACACAGCGGGACAGAGCGGGCACACAGCGGGGACACAGCGGGACACAGCGGGACACAGCGGGGACACAGTGGGACACAGCGGGACAAAGCGGGAGACACAGCGGGACACAGCAGGCACACAGCGGGGACACAGCGGGACACAGCAGGACACAGCGGGGACAAAGCGGGACACAGCTGGACACAGCGGGACACAGCGGTGGACACAGCGACACACAGTTGTGGTCCCAGTGAGGACACAGCAGGACAGAGCAGGGACACAGCGAGGACACAGCTGGGGACACAGCGGTGGACACAGCGGGACACAGCGGGGAACACAGCGAGGACACAGTGGGACACAGCGGGACACAGCGTCGATACAGCGGGGACACAGCGTTACACAGCATGGTACACAGCGTGGTACACAGCTGTGGACACAATGGGACACAGTGGGGGCACAGCCGGACACAGCGGTACACACTGGGACAGAGCGGGGACAAAGCGTGAGACACAGCGGGGGACAGAGAGGGAGACAGTAGGGGACTCAGCGAGGACACAGCGGCACACAACGGGACACAGTGGGAAACAGAGGTGAACCTGCGGGGACACAGCGGGACACAGCGAGACACAGCGGGGACACAGCGAGAACACAGCGGCAAACAAAGGGACACAGCGGGAAACAGAGGTGAACCCTTGGGGACACAGCAGACACAGTGGGGGACACAGCGGGATACAGTGTGGGACACAGCGGTGAAACAGCGGGACACAACGGGACACAGCAGGGGGACACAGCGAGGACACAGCGGGACACAACGGGACACAGCAGGGGGCACAGCGAGGACACCACTGAACACATCGGGACACAGCGGGAAACAGAGGTGAACCTGCGGGGACACAGCGGGACACAGTGGGGGACACAATGCGAAACAGCGGGGGACACAGCGGGACACAGTGGGGGACAGAGTGTGGGACACAGCGAGACACAGCGGGGACAAAGCTGGACACAGCGGGGTACACAGAGGGAAACAGCGGGGACACAGTGGGGAAACAGCGTGAAACAGCAGGACACAGCGGGAAACAGCCGGGGACACAGCGAGGACACAGTGGCACAGAACGGGGGACACAGCAAGGACACAGTGGGACACAGCGGGGGACACAGCGAGACATAGCGGGGGACACAGCGGGGACACA
>NW_012293897.1:0-6208 GCF_000151885.1 Dipodomys ordii | reverse complement strand
AAGGAGAGCAGTAGAAGCAGAAGAAGCAGAAGCAGAGAAGCAGAAGCAGAATGAAAAAGAATAAGCAAAAGAAGCAGAATCAGAGGGAGAAGCAGAAGAAGGAGAAGGAGCAGAAGGAGAAGGAGAAGCAGAAGGAGAATCAGAAGGAGAAGAAGAAGAAGCAGAAGCAGAAGCAGGAGAAGCAGCAGAAGGAGAAGCAGAAGCAGAATAAGATGCAGAAGGAGAAGCAGGAGAAGCAGAAGAAGCAGAAGCAGAAGGAGAAACAGAAGTAGGAGAAGGAAGAGCCGCAGAAGCAATAGGAGAAGCAGAAGCAGAATGAGAAGCAAAAAGAGAAGCAGTAGAAGCAGAAAAACCAGGAGAAGCAGAAGAAAGAGAAGAAGAAGAAGAAGAAGAAGAAGAAGAAGAAGAAGAAGAAGAAGAAGAAGAAGAAGAAGAAGAAGAAGAAGAAGAAGAAGGAGAAGCATAAGGAGAAGCATAAGGAGAAGCATAAGGAGAAGCATAAGGAGAAGCAGTAGATGCAGGAGAAGCAGAAGAAATAGAATAAGCAAAAGAAGCAGAAGCAGATGCAGTGGGAGAAGCAGAAGGAGGAGAAGGAGAAGGAGCAGCAGAAGGAGAAGCAGAAGCAGAAAGAGAAGCAGAAACAGAATGAGAACAAAAGGAGAAGCAGGAGAATTAGAAGAAGCAGAAGTAGAAACAGAAAGAGAAGTAGAAGAAGGAGAAGCAGAAGTAGAATCAGAAGAAACAGAAGAAGAAGAAGAAGAAGAAGAAACAGAAGCAAAAGAAACAGAAGAAGGAGAAGAGCAGAAGCAGAAGCGGAAGGAAAAGCAGAAGCAGAAGGAGAAGCAGAAAGAGAAGCAGGAGAAGCTGAAGAAGCAGGAGAAGCAGAAGCAGAAGAAACAGGAGAAGCCGAAGAAGCAGAAGCAGAATCTGAAGCAGAAGGAGAAACAGAAGAAGCACAATCTGAAGCAGAAGCAGAAGAAACAGAAATAGTAGAATAAGCAGAAGCAGAAGCACCAGGAGAAGCAGAAGAAGAAGAAGGAGAAGGTGAAAGAGAAGGATTAGGAGTAGGAGAAGCAAAAGGATAAGCAGAACCAGAAAGAGACGCAGAAGGAGAAGCAGCACGAGAAGTAGGAGCAGCAGGAGAAGAAGAAGCAGGAGAAGCAGAAGAAACAGAAGGCGCAGAAACAGAATGAGAAGCAGAAGGAGAAATTGAAGCAGAAGCAGAAGCAGAAGGAGAAGCAGAAGCAGAAGAAGAAGGAGAAGAAGGAGAAGGACAAGGAGAAGGAGAAAGAGAAGCAGAAAGAGAAGCAGAACGAGAAGCAGGAGAAGCAGAAGCTGGAGAAGCCGAAGCAGAAGAAACAGAAGAAGGGGAAGAAGCAGAAGGAGAAGCAGAAACAGAAGGAAAAGCAGAAAGAGAAGCAGGAGAAGCAGAAGAAGCAGCAGCAGAAGAAGCAGAAGCAGAAGAAGCCGAAAAAGCAAAAGCAGAACCTGAAGCAGAAGGAGAAGCAGGAGAAGCAGAAGAAGCAGAATCTGGAGAAGCAGAAGGAGAAGCAGAAGCAGAAAGAGAAGCAAAAGCAGAAGGAGAAGCAGAAGAAAGAGAAGAAGCAGAGGCAGTATCAGAAGAAGCAGAAGATTCAGAAGCAGAAGGAGAAGCAGAAGGAAAAGCAGAAGAACTAGAAGGAGAAGGAGAAGGAGAAACAGGGGTAGAAGCAGAAAGAGAAGCAGAAGAAGGAGCAGTAGAAGGAAAAGCGACAGGAGAAAAAGAAAGAGCAGCAGAAGGAGAAGCAGGAAATGCAGAAACAGGAGAAGAACAAGCAGAAGAAACAGGAGAAGGACAAGAAGCAGAAGCAGAAGGAGAAGCAGAAAGAGAAGGAGGGGAAGCAGAAGAAGCAGAAGCAAGAGAAGCAGAAGCATAAGAATCCGAAGAAGCAGAAGCAGAACCTGAAGCAGAAGGAGAAGCAGGAGAAGCAGAAGAATCAGAATCTGGAGAAGTAGAATGAGAAGCAGAAGGAGAAGCAGAAGCAGAAAGAGAATCAAAAGCAGAAGGAGAAGCAGAAGAAACAGAAGAAGTAAAAGCAGTAGCAGTTGTAGCAGAAGCAGAAGGAAAAGCAGAAGAACAAGAAGGAGAAGGAGAAACAGAAGGAGAAGCAGAAGGAGAAGCTGAAAGAGAAGCAGGTAAAGCAGAAGAAGAAGCAGAAGGAGAATCAGAAGGAGAAGCAGAAGAAGGAGAAGGAGAAGCAGAAGCAGAAGAAGATGCAGAAGGAGAAGCAGAAGAAGCAGAAGCAGAAGGAGAAGCAGGAAAAGCAGAAGAAGCAGAAGCAAAAGGTGAAGCAAAAGAAGGAGAAGGAGAAGCAGAGGCAGAAGAAGAAGCATAAGGACAAGCACAAGCAGAAGGAGATGCAGAAGGAGAAGCAGGAGAAGCAGAAGAAGCAGAAGCTGAAAGAGAAGCAGAAGTAGGAGAAGGAGAAGGACGAGAAGCAGAAGCAGAAGGAGAAGCAGAAGCAGAATGAGAAGCAGAAAGAGAAGCAGGAGGAGGACAACAAGCAGAAGCAGGAGAAGCCGAAACAGAAGAAACAGAAGCAGAAGGAGAAGCAGCAGATGAAGTAGAACCAGAAATTCAGGCACGAGAAACAGAAGAAGCAGAAGCAGAAGGAGAAGCAAAAAGAGAAGCAGAAGGAGAAGTAGAAAAAGCAGCAGAAGAAGCAGAAAAACAAGCAGGAGAAGGAGAAGCAGAAAGAGAAGTAGAAGCAGAAGAAGCAGAAAAAGCAGAAGAAGAAGCACTAGAAGCATAAGAAGCAGAAGCAGGAGAAGCAGAACTAGAAGAAAAAGAAGAAGCATAAGAAGCAGAAGCAGAGGGAGAAACAGAAGAAGGAGAAGGAGCAGCAGTAAGTGAAGCAGAAGGAAATGCAGAAGCAGAAAGAGAAGCAGAAATAGAAGAAGAAGAAGGAGAAGTTGGAGAATCAGAAGAAGCAGAAGCAGAAAGAGAAGCAGAAGAAGGAGAAGGAGAAGCAGAAGGAGAAGGACAAGCAGGAGAAGCAGAAGCGGGAGAAGCAGAAGAAGAAGAAGAAACAGAAGAAGGAGAAGGAGCAGAAGGAGAAGCAGAAGCAGAAGGAGAAGCAGAAAGAGAAGCAGAAGAAGCAGAAGAAGCAGTAGCAGGTGAAGCAGAAGCAGAAGAAACAGAAGAAGCCGAAGAATCAGAAGGAGAACCTGAAGCAGAAGGAGAAGCAGAAGCAGCAGAAGCTGGAAAAGCAGAAGCAGAAGAAACCGAACTAGCAGAAGAAGCAGAAGCAGAACGAGAAGCAGAAGAAGAAGGAGAAAGAGAAGGATTAGGAGTAGGAAGAGCAGAAGCAGAATAAGAAGCAGAAAGAGAAGCAGAAGAGGAAGCAGAAGGAGAAACAGAAGAAGCAGAAGCAGGAGAAGCAGAAGCAGAAGCAGAAGAAGGAGAAATTGAAGGAGAAGGAGAAGGAGACGGAGAAGCAGAAGGAGAAGTAGGAGAAGCAGAAGAAGAAGAAGCAGGAGAAGCAGAAACAGAAGAAACAGAAGGAGAAGAGCAGAAGCAGAAGGAGAAGCAGAAGGAGAAGCAGAAGAAGCAGAAGCTGAAGCAGAAGAAGAAGAAACAGAAAAAGAAGAAGAAGCAGAAGAAGAAGCAGCAGGAGAAGCAGAAGAAGAAGAAGGAGAAGGAGAAAGAGAAGGATTAGGAGTAGGAGAAACAGAAGGATAAGCAGAAGCAGAAAGAGAAGGAGAATGAGAAGGAGAAGCAGGAGAAGCAGAAGAAGCAGAAGCAGGAGAAGCAGAAGCAGAAGAAACATAGGAAGGAGAAGAAAAAGAATCAGAAGGAGAAGCAGAAACAGAAGGAAAAGCAGAAAGAGAAGCAGGAGAAGCAGAAGAAGCAGCAGCAGGAGAAGCAGAAGCAGAAGAAGCCGAAGAAGCAGAAGCAGAACCTGAAGCAGAAGGAGAAGCAGGAGAAGCAGAAGAAGCAGAATTTGGAGAAGCAGAAGGAGAAGGAGAAGCAGAAAGAGAAGCAAAAGCAGAAGGAGAAGCAGAAGGGGAAGCAGAAGAAACAGAAGAAGCAGAGGCAGTAGCAGAAGAAGCAGAAGATGCAGAAGCAGGAGGAGAAGCAGAAGGAAAAGCAGAAGAACGAGAAGGAGAAGGAGTAGGAGAAACAGAAGGAGAAGCAGAAAGAGAGGCAGAAGAAGGAGCAGGAGAAGGAAAAGCAGCAGGAGAAGCAGAAAGAGCAGCAGAAGGAGAAGCAGAAGCAGAAGCAGAAGGAGAAGCAGAAGAAGGAGAAGCAGAAGGAGAAGCTAAAAGAGAAAAAGAAGGAGAAGCAGGAGAAGCAGAAGCAGAAGCAGAAGCAGAATCAAAAGAAATAGAAGAAGGATAAGAAGCAGAAGCAGAAAGAGAAGCAGAAACCGAAGGAGAAGCAGAAATAGAAGCAGAAGAAGCTGAAGAAGCAGAAGCAGAACCTGAAGCAAAAAGAGAAGCAGGAGAAGCAGAAGAAGCAGAATCTGGAGAAGAAGGAGAACCAGAAGGAGAAGCAGAAGCAGAAAGAGAAGCAAAAGCAGAAGGAGAAGCAGAAAGAGAAGCAGAAGAAACAGAAGAAGCACAAGCAGAAGCAGTAGCAGAAGAAGCTGAAGATGCAGAAGCAGATAGAGAAGCAGAACGAATAGCAGAATAACGCCAAGGAGAAACAGAAGGAGAAGAAGAATGAGAAGCAGAAGGAGAAGCAGGAAAAACAGAAGAAGCAGAAACGGACGGAGAAGCAGAAGAAGGAGAAGCAGAAGAAGAAGCAGAAGGAAAAGCACAAGCAGAAGGAGATGCAGAAGGAGTAGCAGGAGAAGCAGAAGAAGCAGAAGCAGAAGGAGAAGAAGAAGGAGAAGAAGCAGAATCAGAAGAAGCAGAAGGAGAAGTAGAAAGAGAAGCGGAGGAAGAGAAGCAGAACGAGAAGCAGGAAAGCAGAAGAAGCAGAGCGGGAGAAGCATTAGAAGAAGAAGAAACAGAAGAAATAGAAGGAGCAGAAGCAGAAGGAGGAGCAGAAGCAGAAGGAGAAGCAGAAAGAGAAGCAGGAAAAGCAGAAGCTGGAGAAGCCGAAGCAGAAGAAACAAGAAGGGGAAGAAGCAGAAGGAGAAGCAGAAACAGAAGGAAAAGCAGAAAGAGAAGCAGGAGAAGCAGAAGAAACAGCAGCAGAAGAAGCAGAAGCAGAAGAAGCCGAAAAAGCAAAAGCAGAACCTGAAGCAGAAGGAGAAGCAGGAGAAGCAGAAGAAGCAGAATCTGGAGAAGCAGAAGGAGAAGCAGAAGCAGAAATAGAAGCAAAAGCAGAAGGGGAAGCAGAAGAAACAGAGGCAGTATCAGAAGAAGCAGAAGATTCAGAAGCAGAAGGAAAAGCAGAAGAACGAGAAGGAGAAGGAGAAGGAGAAACAGGAGTAGAAGCAGAAAGAGAAGCAGAAGAAGGAGCAGTAGAAGGAAAAGCGACAGGAGAAAAAGAAAGAGCAGCAGAAGGAGAAGCAGGAAATGCAGAAACAGGAGAAGAACAAGCAGAAGAAACAGGAGAAGGACAAGAAGCAGAAGCAGAAGGAGAAGCAGAAAGAGAAGGAGGGGAAGCAGAAGAAGCAGAAGCAGGAGAAGCAGAAGCATAAGAATCCGAAGAAGCAGAAGCAGAACCTGAAGCAGAAGGAGAAGCAGGAGAAGCAGAAGAATCAGAATCTGGAGAAGCAGAATGAGAAGCAGAAGGAGAAGCAGAAGCAGAAAGAGAATCAAAAGCAGAAGGAGAAGCAGAAGAAACAGAAGAAGTAGAAGCAGGAGCAGTTGTAGCAGAAGCAGTAGGAAAAGCAGAAGGAAAAGCAGAAGAACAAGAAGGAGAAGGAGAAACAGAAGGAGAAGCAGAAGGAGAAGCAGAAAGAGAAGCAGGTAAAGCAGAAGAAGAAGCAGAAGGAGAATCAGAAGGAGAAGCAGAAGAAGGAGAAGGAGAAGCAGAAGCAGAAGAAGATGCAGAAGGAGAAGCAGAAGAAGCAGAAGCAGAAGGAGAAGCAGGAAAAGCAGAAGAAGCAGAAGCAAAAGGTGAAGCAAAAGAAGGAGAAGGAGAAGCGAGGCAGAAGAAGAAGCATAAGGACAAGCCCAAGCGAAGGAGATGCAGAAGGAGAAGCAGGAGAAGCAGAAGAAGCAGAAGCTGAAAGAGAAGCAGAAGTAGGAGAAGGAGAAGGAGGAGGAGAAG
>NW_012293896.1:0-6210 GCF_000151885.1 Dipodomys ordii | reverse complement strand
GGGGACACTGTGTGGGCACAGCGGGACACAGCAGGACACAGTGGGACAAAGCAAGGACAAATCGTGAGACACAGCGAGGGACAGAGCTCGAGACAGCGGGGGACACAGCTAGAACACAGCAGGGCACAGCGGGACACAGCAGGGACAGAGCGGGACAGAGCGGGACACAGCGGGACACAGCGGGGGACACATTGGACCCAGCGGGGAACCCAGCAAGGACACAGCATGACAAAGCGGGGGACACAGCGGTGACAAAGCTGGACACAACCGAGTACATAGCAGGACGCAGCGGGACACAGCGTCGATACAGCAGGGACACAGCATTATACAGTATGGTACACAGCTGTGAACACAACGGGACACAGTGGGGGCACAGCGGGACACAGGGGAACACAGTGGGACACAGCAGGGCAAAGCGTGAGACACAGTGGGGGACAGAGAGTGAGACAGTGGGGGACACAGCGAGGACACAGTGGGACACAGCGGGGGAAACAGCGGGACACAGCGGTGGACACAGGGGGACAGAGCGGGGGACACAGCGGGACACAGCGGGGGAAACAGCGGGACACAGCGGTGGATACAGCGGGACAGAGCGGGGAAACAGCGGGACACAGCGGTGGACACAGCGGGAAACAGCGGTGGACACAGCAAGGACACAGTGGGACCCAGCGGGACACAGCGTCGATACACCGGGGATAGAGTGGGCCACAGCGGGGTACACAGCTGGGGACACAACGGGGCACATTGGGGGACACAGCAAGGACTCAGCGGAACACAGCGTGGGACACAGTGAGGACACAAGGGGACACAGCGGGACACAGCGGGACACAGCAGGAACACAGCAGTAGACACAGCAGGAAACAGCAGGGGACACAGCGGGACACAGCGGGGGACACAGAGAGGACAGAGCGCGACACAGCGGGGACTCAGCGGGGACTCAGCGGGGGACACAGCGGGGGACAAAGCGGGACACCACGGGACACAGCGGGAAACAGCGGTGACCCTGCGGGGACACAGCGGGACACAGCGGGGGACACAGCAAGGACACAGCGGGACACAGCAGGGGACACAGCGAGGACACAGCGGGGGACACAGCGGGGGACACTGCGAGACACAGCGGGGAACACAGCGAGGACACAGCGGGACCCAGCGGGACACAGCGTCGATACAGCGATGACACAGCGTTACACAGTGGGGTACACAGCTGTGGACACAACGGGACACAGTGGGGGCACAGCGGGACACAGCAGAACACAGTGGGACACAGCGGGGAAAAAGCGTGAGACACAGCGGGGGACAGAGCGGGAGACAGTGGGGGACACAGCGAGGACACAGAGGGACACAGCGGGGGACACAGCGGGACACAGCGGTGGACACAGTGGGACACAGCGAGGACACAGCAGAACCCAGCGGGACACAGGGTCGATACAGCAGGGACAGAGTGGGCCACAGCGGGGTACACAGTTGGGGACACAATGGGGCACATCGGAGGACACAGCAAGGACTCAGCGGAACACAGCGTGGGACACAGTGAGGACACAGGGGGACACAGCGGGACACAGCGGGACAGAGCAGGAACACAGCAGTAGACACAGCGGGACACACCCGGGGACACATTGGGACACAGCGGGGACACAGCGGTACTCAGCGGGGGACACAGCAGTACACAGCGGGACACAGCGGGGACACAGCGGGGACTCAGCGGGGACTCAGCGGGGGACACAGCGGGGGACAAAGCGGGACACCTCGGGACAGAGCGGGACACAAGGGGACAAGGGGGAGACAGAGCGGGACACAGCGAAGACACAGCGGGACACAGCGGGGGACACAGCGGGACACAGCGGCAGACACAGCGGGACAAAGCAGGGTACAGAGCAGGGGACACATCGGGATACAGAGGGACACAGTGGGGGACCCAGCGGGAAACAGCGGGGGGCCCAGCGAGGACACAGCGGGACACAGCGGGGGACAAAGACAGGAAAACAGCAGGGGACACACCGGGGGACACAGCGGGACACAGCAGGGAACACAGCGAGGACACAGCGGGACCCAGCGGGACCCAGCGTCGATACAGCGGGGATACACCATTACACAGTGTGGTACAAATCTGTGGACACAAGGGGACACAGTGGGGGCACAGCGGGACAGAGCGGGACACAGTGGGACACAGCGAGGACAAATCGTGAGACACAGCGGGGGACAGAGCGGAAGACAGCGGGGGACACAGCGAGGACACAGCGGGACACAGCGGGACACAGCAGGGACAGAGCAGGACACAGTGGGACCCAGCGGGACACAGCAAGGGACAAAGCAGGACACAGCGGGGGACCCAGCGAGGACACAGCGGGACACAGCGGGGGACACAGCGAGGACACAGCGGGGGACACTGCGGGACACAGCGGGGAACACAGCGAGGACATAGCGGGACCCAGCGGTACACAGCGTCGATACAGCGGGGACACAGCGTTACACAGCATGGTACACAGCGGTGGTCACAACGGGACACAGTGGGGGCAAAGCGGGAAACAGCGGAACACAGTGGGACACAGCTGGGACAAAGCGTGAAACACAGCGGGGGACAGAGCGGGAGACAGCGGGGGACACAGCGAGGACACAGTGGGACACAGCCGGACACAGCGTCGATACAGCGGGGACACAGTGGGCCACAGCGGGGTACACAGCTGAGCACACAACGGGGCACATCGGGGGACACAGCAAGGACTCAGCGGAACACAGCGTGGGACACAGTGAGGACACAGGGGGACACAGCGGGACACAGAGGGACACAGCAGGAACAAAGCAGTAGACACAGCGGGACACAGCAGGGGACACAGCGGGACACAGCGGGGACAAGGGGGAGACAGAGCGGGACACAGCGAGGACACAGCGGGAATTCAGCGGGGGACACAGCGGGGGACAAAGCCGGACACCAGGGGACACAGCGGGACACAGCGGGGACAAGGGGGAGACAGAGCGGGACACAGCGAGGACAGAGCGAGACACAGCGGGGGACACAGCAGGACACAGCGGGGTCAACAGCGAGGACACAGCGGGACACAGCGGGGGACACAGCGAGGACACAGCGGGGGACACAGCTGGGGACACTGCGGGACACAGCAGAGAACACAGCGAGGATACAGCGAGACCCAGCGGGACACAGCGTCGATACAGCGGGGATACAGCGTTACACAGTGTGGTACACATCTGTGGACACAAGGGGACAAAGTGGGGGCACAGCGGGACACAGCGGGACACAGTGGGACAAAGCAAGGACAAATCGTGAGACACAGCGAGGGACAGAGCGGGAGACAGCGGGGGACACAGCGAGGACACAGCAGGGCACAGCGGGACACAGCAGGGACAGAGCGGGACACAGCGGGACACAGCGGGGGACACAGCGGGACACAGCGGGGGATGCAGCGAGGACACAGCGGGACAAAGCTGGACAAAGGTGGGGACACAGCGGTGAAAAAGCTGGACACAACGGAGTACATAGCGGGACACAGCACGCACACAGGGGGACACAGCGGGACACAGCGGGAAACAGCAGGGACAGAGCGGGACAGAGCGGGACACAGTGGGACACATCCTCGATAAAGCGGGATTCACAGCGTTACACAGCGGGTTACACAGCTGGGGACACAAAGGGACACAGTGGTGGACACAGCGGGACACAGCGGGACAGAGTGGGATACAGACGGGATAAAGCATGAGACACAGCGGGGGACAGAGCGGGAGACAGCGGGGGACACAGCGAGGACACAGCGGGACACAGCGGGGACACAGCGGAGACACAGCGGGGACTCAGCTGGAGACACAGCGGGGGACAAAGCGGGACACCACGGAACACAGCGGGACACAGCAGGACACCGAGGGTACTCAGCGGGGGACACAGCTGGGGACAAAGCAGGACACCATGGGACACAGTGTGACACAGCGGGACACAGCGGCGACACTGCGGGGACACAGCGGGACAAAGCAAGGACAAATCGTGAGACACAGCGAGGGACAGAGCGGGAGACAGCGGGGGACACATCGAGGACACAGCAGACACAGCGGGACACAGCACGGACACAGCAGGACACAGCGGGACACAGCAGGGACAGAGTGGGACACAGCGGGACACAGCGGGAGACCCAGCGAGGACAAAGCGGGACACAGCGGGGGACACAGCGAGGACACAGCGGGACACAGCTGGGGACCCAGCGAGGACACAGCGGGACACACCGGGGTACCCAGCGAGGACACAGCAGGACACAGCGGGGGACATAGCGGGACACAGAGGAGGACCCAGCGAGCACACAGCGGAACACAGCGGGGGACACAGCGAGGACAGAGCGGGGGACACAGCGGGGGACACTGCGGGACACAGTGGGGAACACAGCGAGGACACAGCGGGACCCAGCGGGACACAGCGTCGATACAGCGGGGATACAGCGTTACACAGCGTGGTACACATCTGTGGACACAACGGGACACAGTGGGGGCCCAGCAGGACACAGTGGGACACAGCGAGGACAAATCGTGAGACGTAGAGGGGGACAGAGCGGGAGACAGCGGGGGACACAGCGAGGACACAGCAGGACACAGCGGGACACAGCAGGACACAGCGAGGGACACAGCGGGACACAGTGGGGGACCCAGCGAGGACACAGCGGGACACACCGGGGAACACAGCGATGACACAGCGGGGGACACAGCGGGGGACATTGCGGGACACAGCCGTGAACACAGCGAGGACACAGCGGGACCCAGCGGGACACAGCATCGATATTGTGGGGACACAGCGTTTCACAGCGTGGTACACAGCTGTGGACACAACGGGACACAGTGGGGGCACAGTGGGACACAGCGGAACACAGTGGGACACAGCGGGGACAAAGCGTGAGACACAGCGGGGGACAGAGCAGGAGACAGCGGGGGACACAGCGAGGACACAGCGGGACACAGCGGGGGAAACAGCGGGACACAGCGGTGGACACAGGGGGACAGAGCGGGGGACACAGCGGGACACAGCGGTGGAAACAGTGGGACACAGCGGTGGACCCAGCGAGGACCCAGCGGGACCCAGCGGGACACAGCGTCGATACAGCTGGGGTACAGCCTTACACAGCGTGGTACACATCTGTGTATACAATGGGAAACAGTGGGGGCACAGCGGGACAGAGCGGGACACAGTGGGACACAGCGAGGACAAATCGTGAGACACAGTGGGGGACAGAGCAGGAGACAGCGGGGGACATAGCGAGGACACAGCAGGACACAGCGGGACACAGCAGGGACAGAGTGGGACAGAGCGGGACACAGCGGCACACAGCGGGGGACACAGCGGGACACAGCAGAGGACCCAGCGAGGACACAGCGGGACACAGTGGGGGACACAGCGAGGACACAGCGGAGGACAAAGCGGGGCACACTGCGAGACACAGCGGGACACAGCGTCGAAACAGCGGGGATACAGCGTTACACAGCGTGGTACACAGCTGTGGACACAACGTGACACAGTGGGGGCACAGCGGGACACAGCGGAACACAGTGGGACACAGCGGGGACACAGCGTGAGCCACAGCGGGGGACAGAGCGGGAGACAGCAGGGGACACAGCGTGGACACAGCGGGACACAGCGGGGGAAACAGCGGGACACAGCGGTGGACACAGGGGGAGAAAGCGGGGGACACAGCGGGACACAGTGGTGGAAACAGCGGGACACAGCGGTGGACCCAGCGAGGACCCAGCGGGACCCAGCGGGACACAGTGTCGATACAGCTGGGATACAGCCTTACACAGCGTGGTACACATCTGTGGACACAACGGGACACAGTGGGGGCACAGCGAGCACAAATCGTGAGACGAAGCGGGGGACAGAGCGGGAGACAGCGGGGGACACAGCGAGGACACAGCAGGACACAGCGGGACACAGCAGGGAACACGGCGAGGACACAGCGGGACCCAGCGGGACCCAGCATCGATACAGCGGGGATACAGCGTTACACAGTGTGGTACAAATCTGTGGACACAAGGGGACACAGTGGGGGCACAGCGGGACACAGCGGGACACAGTGGGACACAGCGAGGACAAATCGTGAGACGAAGCGGGGGACAGAGCCGGAGACAGCGGGGGACACAGCGAGGACACAGCAGGACACAGCGGGACACAGCAGGGAACACGGCGAGGACACAGCGGGACCCAGCGGGACTCAGCGTCGATAC
>NW_012293895.1:0-4785 GCF_000151885.1 Dipodomys ordii | reverse complement strand
CCACGGGACACAGTAGGACACAGCGGGACACAGCGGGGACATTGTGGGACACAGCCGGGGGACACAGCGGTGGACAGCGGGGGACAGAGAAGGGACACAGCGGGACACAGAGGGGACACAGCTGGACACAGAAGGGTACACAGCGGGGCACAGCGGACACACAACGGGGACAGAGCTGGACACAGAGGGACACAGATGGGACAGAGCGTGACACAGCCGGACACAGCGGGACACAACAGGGGACTCAGCGGGACACAGCGGTGGACACAGGGAGGACACAGCTGGACACTGAGGGAGACAGAGCAAGGACACAGCCGGACACAGCGAAACACAGCGTGACACAGTGGGGACACAGCAGGGGACACAGCGGGACACAGCGGGGGACACAGAGGGACACAGCGGGGTACACAGCAGGCACAAAGCGGGACACAGCGGGGGACACAGCGAGGACAAAGCGGGACACAGCGGTGACACAGCGGGACACAGCTGGGGACACTGCGGGACACAGCGGGGACACAGCAAGGACACAGCGGGGGACACAGCGGGACACAGCCGGACACAGCCGGGGACACAGCGGGACACAGCGAGAGACACAGTGGGGGACACAGCGGGACACAGCGGGGAACAAAGAGAGGACACAGCGGGACCCAGCGGGACACAACGTCGATAGAGCGGGGACACAGCGGGACACAGCGGTGACACAACGGGACTCAGCAGGGGACACTGCGGGACAGAGAGGGACCCAGCGGGAACACAGCAAGGACACAGCGGGGGACACAGCGGGACACAGCGGGGGACACAGCGAGGGACACAGCGGGGGACACAGCAGGACACAGTGGGGAACACAGAGAGAGACACAGCAGGACCCAGCGGGACACAGCATCGATACAGCAGAGACACAGCGGGACACAGCGGGGTACACAGCTGTTGACACAACGGGACACAGTGGGGGACACAGCGGGACACAGCGGGACACAGCGGGGCACAGCAGGGAAAAAACGGGAGACACAGTGGGGAACAGAGCAGGACAAAGCGGGGGACACAGAGAGGACACAGTGGGGACACAGCGAGACTCAGCCGGGGACACAGCGGGGGACAAAGCGGGACACCACGGGACACAGTGGGACACAGCGGGACACAACGTGGTCACTGCGGGACACAGTGGGGGACAAAGCGGGACACAGCGGGACACAGGGGGGACGCAGCGGGACACAGCGGGACACAGCGGGACACGGCGGGGGACACAGCGGGACACAGAGGGGGACATAGCGAGGACACAACGGGACACAGTGGGACACAGCGGGGGACACAGCGAGGACACAGTGGGGGACACAGTGGGTGAAACAGCTGGACACAGTGGGGAACACAGCGAGGACACAGCGGGACACAGCGGGGGACACAGGGAGGACACAGCGGGACACAGCGGGGGACTCAGCGAGGACACAGTGGTACACAGCGGCGACACAGAGGGTACTCAGCGGTGGACACATTGTGGGACAAAGTGGGACACCATGGGACACAGTGTTACACAGCGGGACACAGCGGCGACACTGCGGGACACAGCAGGACAAAGCGGGGGACACAGCGGGCCACAGCGGGCCACAGTGGGGCACACAGCGGGGGACAGTGGAGACAGAGAGTGGCCACAACGAGACACAGCGGTGACACAGCTGGACACAGCGGGGTACACAGCGGGACACAGCGGGCACACAGCGGGGACACAGCGGGACACAGCGGGACACAGCAGGGACACAATGGGACACAGTGGGACAAAGCGGGAGACACAGCGGGACACAGCAGGCACACGGTGGGGACACAGAGGGACACAGCGGGGACAGAGCGGGACACAGCCGGACACAGCGGGACACAGCGGGGGACACAGCGGGACACAGTAGTGGACCCAGTGAGGACACAGCGGGACACAGCAGGGGACACAGCGAGGACCCAGCGGGGGACACAGCGCGGGACACAGCGGGACGCAGCGGGGAACAGATCGAGGACACAGCGGGACACAGCGGGACACAGAGTCGATACAGCGGGGACACAGCGTTACAAGGCGTGGTACATAGCTGTGGACACAACGTGAAACAGTGGGGGCACAGCCGGACTCAGCGGGACACAGTGGGACACAGCAGGGACAAAGCGTGAGACACAGCGGGGGACAGAGACGGAAACAGCAGGGGACACAGCGTCGAAACAGCGGGACACAGCGGTGACACAGCGGGGACTCAGCGGGGGACACAGCGGGGGACACAGCAAGGACAGAGCGGGACACAGTGGGGGACACAGCAGGACATAGCGGGGGACACAGCGGGGGAAACAGCGGGACACAGCGGGACACAGCGGGTACACCACGGGACACAGTGTGACACAGTGGGACACAGCGGGACACTGCTTGGACACAGCAGGACAAAACGGGGGACACAGCGGGACACAGAGGGACAAAGCGGGGGACACAGCGGGACACAGCGGAGACAGAGAAGGGCCACAGCGGGACACAGCGGTGACACAGCTGGACACAGCGGGGTACACAGCGGGACACAGCGGGCACACAGAGGGGACACAGCGGGACACAGCGGGACACAGCGGGGACAGAGCGGGACACAGTCGGACACAGCAGGACACAGCGGGGGACACAGCGGGCCACAGCGGGGGACCCAGCGAGGACATAGCGGGGGACACAGCGGGGGACACAGCGGTGGACACAGTGGGACACAGCGGGGAACACAGAGAGGACACAGCGGGACACAGCGGGACACAGCGTCGATACAGAGGGGACTCAGCGGAGGACACAGCGGGGGACACAGCGGGGGACAAAGTGGGACACCACGGGACACAGTGGGACACAGCGGGACACAGCGGGGCACTGCGGGGACACAGCAGGATTAAGCGGGGGACACAGCGGGACACAGCGGGACACAGCGGGGGACACAACGGGGGACAGCGTAGACAGAGAAGGGCCACAGCGGGACAGAGTGGGACACAGTTGGACACAGCGTGGTACACAGCGGGACACAGCAGGCACACCGGGGACACAGCGGGACACAGCGGGACACAGTGGAACACAGTGGGGACACAGTGGGGACACAGTGGGACACAGCGGGACAAAGCGGGGGACACAGCGGGACACAGCAGGGGACACAGAGAGGACAGATTGGGACACAGCGGGGGACACAGTGAGGACACAGCGGGACACAGCCGGGGAAAAAGTGGGACATAGCGGGGACACAGCAGTGGACAAAGCGGGACACAGCGGGGGACACAGCCGGACACAGCAGTGGAAACAGTGGGGGACACAGCGGGACACAGTGGGACACAGCGCGGGACACATGGGGGACACAGCGGGACACAGCGGGGACACAGCGGGACTCAGCGGGGGACACAGCAGTATACAGCAGGACACAGTGGGGACACAGCAGGGACACAGCGGAAACACAGCTGGACAGAGCGGGGACACAGCTGGGGACACAACGGGACACATCTTGGGACACAGCGAGGACCCAGCAGAACACAGCGTGGGACACAGCGAGGACACAGCGGGACACAGCGGGACACAGCGGGGACACAGCAGTAGACACAGCGGGAACAAGTAGGGGACACAGCGGGACACAGCGGGGACTCACCAGGGGACACAGCGGGAGACAAATTGGGACACCACGGGACACAGTTGGACACAGCGGGACACAGCGGGGACACTGCAGGGACATAGCGGGGCACAGCGGGGTACACAGCGGGACACAGCAGTGGACACAGCGTGGACACAGCGGGACACAGCGGGGGACACAGCGAGGACACAGCGGGTCACAGCGGGACACAGCGTGGGACAAAGCAGGAGATAGCGGGGGACACAGGGAGGACACAGCTGGACACAGCGGGGTACACAGCGGGAAACAGCGGGAGACACAGAAGGCTACACAGCGGGACACAGCGAGAAACACAGCGAGGTCACAGCCGGGGCCAAAGCAGGACAACACGGGACACAGTGTGACACAGTAGGACACAGCGGGGACACTGCAGGGGCCCAGCGGGACAAAATGGGTGACACAGCGTGACACAGTGGGAACACAGCGGGGGACACAGCGGGGGACAGCAGAGGACAGAGAGGGTACAAAGCAGGACACAGCGGGGACACTGCTGGACACAGCGGGGTACACAGCGGGACAAAGAGGGCACACAGTGGGGACACAGTGGGGGACACAGCGGGACACAGCGGGTCACAGCGGGGGACACAGCGGGACACAGCGGGACTCAGCGGGGGACACAGCGGAACACAGTGTGGGACATATTGAGGACACAGCGGGACACAGCGGGACACAGCGGGACACAGCAGGGACACAGCGGGGGACACAGCGAGGACACAGCGGGACACAGCGGGGACACTGCGGGAACATAGCGGGACACAGCGGGGTACACAGCGGGACACAGCGGAGTACACAGCTGGGGACACAAAGGGACACATCGGGGGACACAGCGGGACCCAGCAGGACACAGCGTCGATACAGCGGGGACACCGCGGGACATAGCGGGGTAGACAGCTGGGGACACAACGGGACACAGCGGTGGACACAGCGAGGACACAGCGGGACACAGCTGGGACACTGAGGGAACATAGAGGGACACAGCGGATACACAGCAGGACACAGCGGGGGACACAGAGTGGTACACAGCGGGACACAGCTGGAAACATAGCGAGGTCACAGCGGGGGAAAAAGCGGGACAACACGGGACACAGTGTGACACAGCGGGACAGAACGGTGACACAGCAGGGGCAAAGCGGGACAATGA
>NW_012293894.1:0-6212 GCF_000151885.1 Dipodomys ordii | reverse complement strand
GACCCCTCTCTGTCCCCTGCTGTCCCCCTTTGTGTCTCCCGCTGTGTCCCCTCTCTGTCCCCTACTGTCCACCGCTGTGTCTCCCACTGTGTCCCGCTGTGTCCCGCTGTGTCGCCCGCTTTGTCCCGCTGTGCCCCTGCAGTGTCCCCGCTGTGTCACACTGTGTCCCGTGTTGTCCCGCTTTGGCCCCCGGTGTGACCTCGCTGTGTTTCTCGCTTTGTCCCGCTGTGTACCCTTCTGTGTCCCCCGCTGTGTCCCGCTGTGTACCCCGCTGTGTCCAGCTGGGTCCTCTCTTTGTCCCTCGCTGTCTCCTGCTTTGTCCCACGCTGTGTCCCGCTGTGACCCGCTGTGTCCTCGCTGTGTCCCCTGCTGTGTCCCGCTGTGTTCCCCGCTGTGACCCGCTGTTTCCCTCTGTGTCCCCCACTGTGTCCCTGCTGTCTCCCCGCTGTGTCCCACTGTGTCCCGCTGTGTCCCGCTGTGCCCCCACTGTGTCCCGTTGGGTCCACAGTGTGTACCACGCTATGTAACGCTGCCTCCCCGCTGTATCGACGCTGTGTCCTGTTGTGTCCCGCTGTGTCCTCGCTGTGTTCCCCACTGTGTCTCGCTGTGTCCCCCGCTATGTCCCCCGCTGTTTCCTCGCTGTGTCCTCTGTTGTGTCCCGCTGTGTCCTCACTGGGTAGCCCACTGTGTCCCGCTGTGTCCACCGCTGTCCCCAGCTGTGTTCCGCTGTGTCCCGCTGTGTCCCCTGCTTTATCTTGCTGTGTCCCGCAGTGTCCCCGCTGTGTCCCGCTGTGTAACACTGTGTCCCGTGGTGTCCCATTTTGTCCCACGCTGTGTCCCCAGCTGCGTCCCCTCTGTGTCGCCGCTGTGTCCCCACTCTGTCCTCTGCTGTCCCCCGCTGTGTCCCCCGCTGTGTCCCCCACTGTGACCCGCTGTGTCCCGCTGTGTCCCCCGCTGTGTCCCCACTGTGTGCCCCCTGTGTCCCACTGTGTACCCCACTGTGTCCAGCTGTGCCCCCACTGTGTCCTGTTTTGTCCAAAGCTGTGTACCACGCTGTGTAATGCTGTGTCCCCGCTGTATCGACGCTGTGTCCCGCTGTGTCCTCGCTGTGTTCCCCACTGTGTCCCGCTGTGTCCCCCGCTGTGTCCCCCGCTGTGTCCTCGCTGTGTCCCCTGCTGTGTCCCGCTGTGTCCTCACTGGGTCCCCAACTGTGTCCCGCTGTGTCCCCTGCTGTGTCCCGCTGTGTGCCTGCTGTGTCCCGCTGTGTCTGCCGCTTTGTCCCGCTGTGTCCCACTGTGTCCCCACTGTGTCCCGTTGTGTCCCGCGGTGTCCCCACTGTGTGCCCGCTGTGTCCCTCTGTGTACCCCGCTGTGTCCCGCTGTGTCCCGCTGTGTCACACTGTGTTCCGTGTTGTCCCGCTTTGTCCCCCGCTGTGACCTCGCTTTGTTTCCCGATGTATCCCGCTGTGTACCAATCTGTGACCTCGCTGTGTCCCGCTCTGTACCCACTGTGTCCCACTATGTTCCCGCAGTGTCCCCACTGTGTCCCGCTGTGTCCTCGCTGTGTCCACCGCTGTGTCCCGTTGTGTCCTCAGCTGTGTACCCCGCTGTGTCCCTCTGTGTCCCCTCTGTATCGACACTGTGTCCTGCTGGGTCCCGCTGGGTCCTCGATGTGTTCCTCGTTGTGTCCCGCTGTGTCCTCCGCTGTGTCCCTCGCTGTGTACCTGCTGTGTCCCTGTTGTGTCCCCGCTGTGTCCCGCTCTGTCCCACTGTGTCCTCGCTGTGTCCCAAGCTGTGTACCGCTGTGTCCCCCGCTGTGTCCCGCTGTGTCCTGCTGTGTCCCCGTTTTGTCCCACTGTGTCCCCCGCTGTGTCCCGCTGTGTACCGCTGTGTCCCGCTGTGTCCCGGTGTGTCCCACTGTGTCCGCGCTGTGTTCCCGGCTGTGTCCCGCTGTGTACCCCTCTGTGTCCCCCGCTGTGTCCATCTGTGTCCCCCGCTGTGACCCGCTGTGTCCCGATTTGTCCCCCGCTGTGTCCCGACTGTGTCGCCCGCTTTGTCTCGCTGTGCCCCCTGCAGTGTCCCCGCTGTGTCCCACTGTGTCACACTGTGTCCTGTGTCGTCCCGCTTTGTCCCCCGCTGTGACCTCGCAGTGTTTCCCGCTGTGTCCCGCTGTGTCTTTGCTGTGTTCCCCGCTGTGTCCCGCTGTGTCCACCGATGTGTCCACCGCTGTGTCCTCGCTGTCTCCCCCGCTGTGTGCCGCTGTGTCCTCGCTGGGTCCACCGCTGTGTCCCGCTGTGTCCCCCACTGTGTCCCGCTGTGTCCGACTGTGTCCTGCTCTGTCCCCGCTGTGTCCCGCTGTGTCCCTCTGTGTCCCCGCTGTGTGTCCGCTGTGTCACCCGCTGTGCCCCGCTGTGTCCAGCTGTGTCCTTTTGTGTCACGCTGTTTACCCGCTGTGTCCCTGCTGTGTCCCTCTGTGTACCCCACTGTGTCCAGCTTTGTCCCGCTGTGTCTCGCTGTGTCCCATGCTCTGTCCCACACTGTGTCCCGCAGTGTCCTGCGCTGTGTCCCGGTGTGTCCCCCGCTGTGTCCCACTGTGTCCCCCGCTGAGTCCCCGCTTTGTCACCGCTGTGTCCCGCTGTTTCCTCGCTGTGTCCCCTGCTGTCTCCCTCTCTGTCCCCCGCTGTGTCTCACGCTTTGTCCCTGCTGTGTCCCACTGTGTCCCGCTGTGTCCAGCTGTGCCCCCACTGTGTCCTGTTGTGTCCACAGTGTGTACCACGCTGTGTAACGCTGTGTGCCCGCTGTATCGACGCTGTGTCCCGCTGTATCCTGGCTGTGTCCCCCGCTGTCTCCAGCTCTGTCCCCCACTGTGTCTCACCCTTTGTACCCGCTGTGTCCCACTGTGTCCCGCTGTGTCCCGCTGTGCCCCCACTGTGTCCCGTTGTGTCCACAGCTGTCTACCACGCTGTGTAACGCTGTGTGCCCGCTGTATCGACGCTGTTTCCCGCTGTGTCCTGCTGTGTCCTCGCTGGGTCTCCCGCTGGGTCCCGCTGGGTCCTCCGCTGTGTCCCGCTATTTCCCGTTGTGTCCTCGCTGTGTCCCCCGCTGTGTCCCGTTGTGTTCCTAGCTGTGTACCCCGTTGTGTCCTGCTGTATCGACTCTGTGTCCCACTGGGTCCCGCTGTTTCCTTCCTGTGTTCCCTGCTGTGTCTCGCTGTGTCCCCGCTGTATCGATGATGTGTCCCCGCTGTGTCCCGCTGTGTACCCCGCTGTGTCCAGCTGTGTCACCGCTGTGTCTCTCTGTGGCCACTCTCTCTCTCCGCTGTCCCCCGCTGTGTCCCCCGCTGTGGCCCGCTGTGGCCCACTTTGTCCCCCGCTTTGTCCTGCTGTGTCCCGCAGTGTCCCCGCTGTGTAACACTGTGTAACACTGTGTCCCGTGTTGTCCCACTTTGTCCCACGCTGTGTCCCCCGCTGAGTCCCCTCTGTGTCGCCGCTGTGTCCCCCTGTGTCCTCGCTGTGTCCCCCGCTGTCTCCGGCTTTGTCTCCCGCTGTGTTCCGCTGTGTCCCGCTGTGTCCCCGCTGTGTCCCCAGCTGTGTCCCGATGTATCCTGCTGTGTCCTCCCTGTGTCCCCAGCTGTGTACCCCACTGTGTCCCACTGTGTCCCGGCTGTATCGATGCTAGGTCCCGCTGGGTCCCGCTGGGTCATCCCTGTGTCCCCCGCTGTGTCCCACTTTGTCCCCGGCTGTGTCTCTGCTGTGTCCCCGCTGTATCCCGCTTTGTCCCACTGTGTACAGCTGTGTCCCACGCTGATCCCGCTGTGTCCCAATGTGTCCCAATGTGTCCTCGCTCTGTCCCCTGATGTGTCCCGCTGTGTCCTCCCTGTTTCCCCCGCTGTGTCCCGCTGTGTCCCGCTGTGTCCCCCGCTGTGTCCCCCGCTATGTCCCGCTGTGTCCCCCGCTGTGTCCCTCTGTGTCCTTGCTGTGTCCCAAGCTGTGTGCCGCTGTGTCCCCCGCTATGTCCTGTTGTGTCCCGCTGTGTCACACTGTTTCCCCGCTGCGTCCCCGCTGTGTCCCTCTGTGTACCCCGCTGTGTCCAGCTTTGTCCCTGCTGTGTCTCGCTGTGTTCCACGCTCTGTCCCCCACTGTGTCCCGCTCTTTCCCCCTCTGTGTCCCGCTGTGTCCCCCGCTGTGTCCCACTGTGTCCCCGCAGTGTCACTGCTGTTTCCTGCTGTGTCCCTCTGTGTTCCGTGGTATCCCTCTTTGTCTCCTGCTGTGTCCCCCGCTGAGACCCCGCTGTGTCAACGCTGTGTCCACCTGTGTCCTGGATGTGTCCCCCGCTGTCTCCAGCTCTGTCCCCCGCTGTGTCTCACGCTTTGTCCCCGCTGTGTCCCACTGTGTCCCGCTGTGTCCCGCTGTGCCCCCACTGTGTCCCCGCTGTGTCCCTGCTGTGTCGCCGCTGTGTCCCACTGTGTCCTGCTGTGTCTTCGCTGTGTCCCACGCTGTGTTCCGCTGTGTCACCTGCTGTGTCCCGCTGTGTCCCGCTGTGTCCCTGCTGTGTCCCGCGCTGTGTCCCGCTGTGTCCCGCTGTGTCCCGCTGTGACCCTCTCTGTCCCCGCTGTATTGACGCTGTGTCCCGGTGTGTCCCGCTGTGTCCGCGCTGTGTTCCCGGCTGTGTCCCGCTGTGTACCCCTCTGTGTCCCCCGCTGTCTTCTGCTGTGTCCCCTCTCTGTCCCCTGGTGTCCCCCGCTTTGTGCCCCGCTGTGTCACGCTGTGTCGCGCGCTTTGTCCCGCTGTTCCCCTTCAGTGTCCCTGCTGTGTCCATGTGTCACATTGTGTCCCGAGTTGTCCCAATTTGTCCCCCGCTGTGACCTTGCAGTGTTTCCCGCTGTGTCCCACTGTGTCCGTGCTGTGTTCCCCACTGTGTCCCGCTGTGTCCCCCGTTGAGTCCACTGCTGTGTCCTCGTTGTGTCCCCCGCTGTGTCCCGCTGTGTCCGCGCTGGGTCCCCCGCTGTGTCCCGCTGTGTCCCCCGCTGTGTCCCGCTGTGTCCGGCTGTGTCCCGCTCTGTCCCTGCTGTGTCCCGCTGTGTCCCGCTGTGTACCCCGCTGTGTCCAGCTGTGTCCTTTTTGTCACGCTGTTTCCCCGCTGTGTCCCTGCTCTGTCCCTCTGTGTACCCCGCTGTGTCCAGCTTTGTCCCCGCTGTGTCTCGCTGTGTCCCACGCTCTGTCCCACACTGTGTCCCGCAGTGTCCCCCGCTGTGTCCTGTTGTGTCCCCCGCTGTGTCCCACTGTGTCCCCCTCTGAGTCCCCGCTGTGTCACCGCTGTGTCCCGCTGTTTCCTCGTTGTGTCCCCTGCTGTCTCCCTCTCTGTCCCCTGCTGTGTCTCACGCTTTTTCTCCGCTGTGTCCCACTGTGTCCCGCTGTGTCCGGCTGTGCCCCCACTGTGTCCCGTTGTGTCCACAGTGTGTACCACGCTGTGTCCTCGCTGTGTCCCCTGTTGTGTCCCGCTGTGTGCCTGCTGTGTCCCGCTTTGTCTCCTGATTTGTCCCGCTGTATCGACGCTGTGTCCCGCTGTGTCCCGCTGTGTCCTCGCTGTGTTCCCCCTGTGTCCCGCTGTGTCCCCCGCTGTGTCCCCCGCTGTGTCCTCGCTGTGTCCCCTGTTGTGTCCCGCTGTGTCCTCACTGGGTAGCCCACTGTGTCCCACTGTGTCCCCTGCTGTGTCCCGCTGTGTGCCTGCTGTGTCCCGCTGTGTCTCCCGCTTTGTCCCGCTGTGTCCCACTGTGTGCCCGCTGTGTCCCCGGTGTCCCGCTGTTTCCCCGCTGTGTGCCCGCTGTGGCCACTCTCTGTCTCTGCTGTCCCCCGCTGTGTCCCCCGCTGTGTCCCGCTGTGTCCCGCTGTGTCCCCCGCTTTGTCCTGCTGTGTCCCGCAGTGTCGCCGCTGTGTCCCACTGTGTAACACTGTGTCCCGTGGTGTCCCACTTTGTCCCACGCTGTGTCCCCAGCTGAGTCACCTCTGTGTCGCCGCTGTGTCCCCCTGTGTCCTCGCTGTGTCCCCCGCTGTCTCCCGCTTTGTCCCCCGCTGTGTTCCGCTGTGTCCCGCTGTGTCATCGCTGTGTCCCCCGCTGTGTCCCGCAGTGTCCCCACTGTGTCCCCAGCTGTGTGCCCACAAAAGTCCCGCTGTGTACCCCGCTGTTTCCAGCTGTGTCACCGCCGTGTCCTGA
>NW_012293893.1:0-6212 GCF_000151885.1 Dipodomys ordii | reverse complement strand
AGTAGGAGAAGCAGAAGCAGAAAGAGAAGTAGAAGCAGAAGAAGCAGAAGAAGCAGAAGCA
The DNA here is from genome assembly GCF_000151885.1 of Dipodomys ordii. Lineage (NCBI taxonomy): Eukaryota > Metazoa > Chordata > Mammalia > Rodentia > Heteromyidae > Dipodomys > Dipodomys ordii. The sequence continues at coordinate 6,151 of NW_012293893.1, read as the reverse complement.
GAAGAAGAAGCAGTAGAAGCATAAGAAGCAGAAGCAGAGGGAGACACAGAAGAAGGAGAAGGAGCAGCAGAAGGTGAAGCAGAAGGAGATGCAGAAGCAGAAACAGAAGCAGAAACAGAAGGAGAAGAAGAAGGAGAAGTTGGAAAATCAGAAGAAGCAGAAGAAGAAGCAGAAAGAGAAGCAGAAGAAGGAGAAGGAGAAGCAGAACGAGAAGGACAAGCAGGAGAAGCAGAAGACGCAGAAGCAGAATGAGCAGCAGAAGGAGAAATTGAAGCAGAAGCAGAAGGAGAAGCAGAAGCAGAAGGAGAAGCAGAAGAAGGAGAAGGAGAAGCAGAAAGAGAAGCAGAACGAGAAGCAGGAGAAGCAGTAGCAGCAGAAGCAGAAGAAACAGAAGAAGGAGAAGAAGCAGAAGGAGAAGCAGAAACAGAAGGAAAAGCAGAAAGAGAAGCAGGAGAAGCAGAAGAAGCAGCAGCAGGAGAAGCAGAAGCAGAAGAAGCCGAAGAAGCAGAAGCACAACCTGAAGCAGAAGGAGAAGCAGGAGAAGCAGAAGAAGCAGAATCTGGAGAAGCAGAAGGAGAAGCAGAAGCAGAAAGAGAAGCAAAAGCAGAAGGAGAAGCAGAAGGAGAAGCAGAAGAAACAAAAGAAGCAGAGGCAGTAGCAGAAGAAGCAGAAGATGCAGAAGCAGTAGGAGAAGCAGAAGGAAAAGCAGAAGAACGAGAAGGAGAAACAGAACGAGAAGCAGAAAGAGAAGCAGAAAAAGGAGCAGGAGAAAGAAAAGCAGCAGGAGAAGCAGAAAGAGCAGCAGAAGGAGAAGCAGGAGATGCAGAAACAAGAGAAGCAGAAGCAGAAGAAACAGGAGAAGGACAAGACGCAGAAGCAGAGGGAGAAGCAGAAACAGAAGGAGAAGCAGAAAGAAAAGTAGGGGAAGCAGAAGAAGCAGAAGCAGGAGACGCAGAAGCATAAGAATCCGAAGAAGCAGAAGCAGAACCTGAAACAGAAGGAGAAGCAGGAGAAACAGAAGAAGCAGAATCTGGAGAAGCAGAATGAGAAGGAGTAGGAGAAGCAGAAGCAGAAAGAGAATCAAAAGCAGAAGGAGATGCAGAAGAAGTAGAAGCCGTAGCAGTTGTAGCAGAAGCAGAACGAGAAGCAGAAGGAAAAGCAGAAGAACAAGAAGGAGAAGGAGAAACAGAAGGAGAAACACAAGAAGAAGCAGAAAGAGAAGCAGGTAAAGCAGCAGAAGAAGAAGCAGAAGGAGAAGCAGAGGAAGGAGAAGGAGAAGCCGAAGAAGATGCAGAAGGAGAAGCAGAAGAAGCAGAAGCAAAAGGAGAAGCAAAAGAAGGAGAAGGAGAAGCAGAAGCAGAAGAAGAAGCATAAGGACAAGCACAAGCAGGAGATGCAGAAGGAGGAGCAGGAGAAGCAGAAGAAACAGAAGCTGAAGGAGAAGCAGAAGTAGGAGAAGGAGAAGGAGGAGAAGCAGAAGCAGAAGGAGAAGCAGAAGTGGAATGAGAAGCAGAAAGAGAAGCAGGAGAAGGACAAGAAGCAGAAGCAGGAGAAGCCGAAAGAGAAGAATCAGAAGAGGCAGAAACAGAAGCAGAAGTAGAAGCAGAAGCAGAAGGAGAAGCAGCAGAAGATGTAGAACCAGAAATTCAGGCAGGAGAAACAGAAGAAGCAGAAGCAGAAGCAGAAGGAGAAGCAAAAAGAGAAGCAGAAGAAGAAGTAGAAGAAGCAGCAGAAGGAGAAGCAGCCTAAGAAGCAGAAAAAGAAGTAGGAGAAGCAGAAGCAGAAAGAGAAGTAGAAGCCGAAGAAGCAGAAGCAGAAGAAGAAGCAGTAGAAGCATAAGAAGCAGAAGCAGGAGAAGCAGAAGCAGAAGAAAAAGAAGAAGCATAAGAAACAGAAGCAGAGGGAGACACAGAAGAAGGAGAAGGAACAGCAGAAAGTGAAGCAGAAGGAGATGCAGAAGCAGATAGAGAAGCAGAAACAGAAGGAGAAGAAGAAGGAGAAGTTGGAGAATCAGAAGAAGCAGAAGAAGAAGCAGAAAGAGTAGCAGAAGAAGGAGAAGGAGAAGCAGAACGAGAAGGACAAGCAGGAGAAGCAGAAGAAGCAGAAGCGGGAGAAGCAGAAGCAGAAGAAGAAGAAGAAGAAGAAGAAGAAGAAGAAGAAGAAGAAGAAGAAGAAGAAGAAGAAGAAGAAGAAGAAGAAGAAGAAGAAGAAGAAGAAGTAGAAGAAGAAGAAGAAACAGAAGAAGGAGAAGGAGCAGAAGGAAAAGCAGAAGCAGAAGGAGAAGCAGAAAGAGAAGCAGAAGAAGCAGTAGCAGAAGAAGAAGAAGAAGAAGAAGAAGAAGAAGAAGAAGAAGGAGGAGGAGGTGGTGGAGGTGGTGGAGGAGGAAGAGGAGGAGGAGCATAAGGAGAAGAAGTAGAAGCAGAAGCAGGAGAAGCAGAAGCAGTAGAAAAAGAATAAGCATAAGAAGAAGAAGCAGAGGGAGAAGCAGAAGAAGGAGAAAGAGCAGCAGAAAGAGAATTAGAAGGAGAATCAGAAGGAGAAGCAGAAGAAGGAGTAGCAGAAGCAGAAGAAGCAGCAGAAGGAGAAGCAGAAGCAGAAAAAGATGCAGAACGAGAATCAGGAGAAGCAGAAGAAGCAGAAGCAGAAGGAGAAGCAGAAGTAGGAGAAGGAGAAGGATAAGGAAGTGCAACAGAAGCAATAGGAGAAGGAGAAGGAGAAGCAGAAGCAGAATGAGAAGCAGAAAGAGAAACAGTAGAAGCAGAAGAAGCAGGAAAAGCAGAAGCAGAAGAAAGAGAAGAAGAAGAAGAAGAAAAAGAAGAAGAAGAAGAGGAAGAAGAAGAACAAGCAGCAGCATAAGGAGAAGCATAAGGAGAAGCATAAGGAGAAGCAGTAGAAGCAGAAGCAGGAGAAGCAGAAGCAGAAGAAAAAGAATAAGCAAAAGAAGCAGAAGCAGTGGGAGAAGCAGAAGAAGGAGAAGGAGAAGGAGCAGCAGAAGGAGAAGGAGAAGCAGAAAGAGAAACCGAAACAGACGGAGAACAAGAAGGAGAAGCAGGAGAAACAGAAGAACAGAAGTAGAAGCAGAAAGAGGAGAAGAACGAGAAGCAGAAGTAGAATCAGAAGAAACAGAAGAAGAAGAAGCAGAAGAAACAGAAGCAAAAGAAACAGAAGAAGGAGAAGAGCAGAACCAGAAGCAGAAGGAGAAGCAGAAGAAGAAGGAGAAGCAGAAAGAGTTGCAGGAGAAGCAGAAGAAGCAGGAGAAGCAGAAGCAGAAGAAACAGGAGAAGCCGAAGAAGCAGAATCAGAATCAGAAGCAGAAGGAGAAACAGAAGTAGCACAATCTGAAGCAGAAACAGAAGAAACAGAAATAGTAGAATAAGCAGAAGCAGAAGCACCAGGAGAAGCAGAAGAAGAAGAAGGATAAGGCGAAAGAGAAGGATTAGGAGTAGGAGAAGCAAAAGGATAAGCAGAAGCAGAAAGAGACGCAGTAGGAGAAGCAGCACGAGAAGTAGCAGAAGCAGGAGAAGCAGAAGCAGGAGAAGCAGAAGAAAAAGAAGACGCAGAAGCAGAATGAGCAGCAGAAGGAGGAATTGAAGCAGAAGCAGAAGGAGAAGCAGAAGCAGAAGGAGAAGCAGAAGAAGGAGAAGGAGAAACAGAAAGAGAAACCGAATGAGAAGCAGGAGAAGCAGAAGCAGGAGAAGCTGAAGAAGCAGAAGCAGAACCTGAAGCAGAAGGAGAAGCAGGAGAAGCAGAAGAAGCAGAATCTGGAGAAGCAGAAGGAGAAGAAGGAGAAGAAGCAGAAGCAGAATCTGGAGAAGCAGAAGGAGAAGTAGAAGCAGAAAGAGAAGCAAAAGCAGAAGGAGAAGCAGAATGAGAAGCAGAAGAAACAGAAGAAGCAGAGGCAGTAGCAGAAGAAGCAGAAGATGCAGAAGCAGAAGGAAAAGCAGATGAACGAGAAGGAGAAGGAGAAGGAGAAACAGAAGGCGAAGCAGAAAGAAAAGCAGAAGAAGGAGCAGGAGAAAGAAAAGCAGCAGGAGAAGCAGAAAGAGAAGCAGAAGGAGAAGCAGGAGATGCAGAAACAGGAGAACCAGAAACAGAAGAAACAGGAGAAGGACAAGACGCAGAAGCAGATGGAGAAGCAGAAACAGAAGGAGAAGCAGAAAGAGAAGTAGGGGAAGCAGAAGAAGCAGAAGCAGGAGAAGCAGAAGCATAAGAATCCGAAGAAGCAGAAGCAGAACCTGAAGCAGAAGGAGAAGCAGATGAAGCAGAAGAAGCAGAATCTGGAGAAGCAGAATGAGAAGCAGTAGGAGAAGCAAAAGCAGAAAGAGAATCAAAAGCAGAAGGAGAAGCAGAAGAAACAGAAGAAGTAGAAGCCGTAGCAGTTGTAGCAGAAGCAGAACGAGAAGCAGAAGGAAAAGCAGAAGAACAAGAAGGAGAAGGAGAAACAGAAGGAGAAGCAGAAGGAGAAGCAGGTAAAGCAGCAGAAGAAGAAGCAGAAGAAGAATCAGAGGGAGAAGCAGAAGAAGGAGAAGCAGAAGAAGATGCAGAAGGAGAAGCAGGAGAAGCAGAAGAAGCAGAAGCAGAAGGAGAAGAAGGACAAACAGAAGAAGCAGAAGCAAAAGGAGAAGCAAAAGAAGGAGAAGGAGAAGGAGAAGCAGAAGCAGAAGAAGAAGCAGAAGGAGAAGAAGGACAAACAGAAGAAGGAGAAGCAAAAGGAGAAGCAAAAGAAGGAGAAGGAGAAGGAGAAGCAGAAGCAGAAGAAGAAGCATAAGGACAAGCACAAGCAGGAGATGCAGAAGGAGGAGCAGGAGAAACAGAAGAAACAGAAGCTGAAGGAGAAGCAGAAGTAGGAGAAGGAGAAGGAGGAGAAGCAGAAGGAGAAGCAGAAGCGGAATGAGAAGCAGAAAGAGAAGCAGGAGAAGCACAAGAAGCAGAAGCAGGAGAAGCCGAAAGAGAAGAAGCAGAAACAGAAGCAGAAGTAGAAGCAGAAGCAGAAGGAGAAGCAGCAGAAGAAGTAGAACCAGAAATTCAGGCAGGAGAAACAGAAGAAGCAGAAGCAGAAGCAGAAGGAGAAGCAAAAAGAGAAGCAGAAGAAGAAGTAGAAGAAGCAGCAGAAGGAGAAGCATCAGAAGAAGCAGAAAAAGAAGTAGGAGAAGCAGAAGCAGAAAGAGAAGTAGAAGCAGAAGAAGCAGAAGAAGAAGAAGAAGCAGTAGAAGCAGAAGAAGCAGAAGCAGGAGAAGCAGAAGCAGAAGAAAAAGAAGAAGCATAAGAAGCAGAAGCAGAGGGAGACACAGAAGAAGGAGAAGGAGCAGCAGAAGGTGAAGCAGAAGGAGATGCAGAAGCAGAAAGAGAAGCAGAAACAGAAGGAGAAGAAGAAGGAGAAGTTGGAGAATCAGAAGAAGCAGAAGAAGAAGCAGAAAGAGAAGCAGAAGAAGGAGAAGGAGAAGCAGAACGAGAAGGACAAGCAGGAGAAGCAGAAGAAGCAGAAGCGGGAGAATCAGAAGAAGAAGAAGAGATGAAGAGAAGAGAGAGAGAGGGACAGAGAGAGCAGAGATCGAGAGAGAGAGAGAGAGAGAGAGAACTGATCGAGAACGAGAGAGAGAGAGAGAGAGAGAGAGAGAGAGAGAGAGAGAGAGAGAGAGAACAGAAGCAAAAGAAACAGAAGCAAAAGAAACAGAAGAAGGAGAAGAGCAGAAGCAGAAGCAGAAGGAGCAGCAGAAGCAGAAGGAGAAGCAGAAAGAGAAGCAGGAGAAGCAGAAGAAGCAGGAGAAGCAGAAGCAGAAGAAACAGGAGAAGCCGAAGAAGCAGAAGCAGAATTGAAGCAGAAGGAGAAACAGAAGAAGCACAATTGAAGAAGAAGCAGAAGAAACAGAAATAGTAGAATAAGCAGAAGCAGAAGCACCAGGAAAGCAGAAGAAGAAGAAGGAGAAGGCGAAAGAGAAGGATTAGGAGTAGGAGAAGCAAAAGGATAAGCAGAAGCAGAAAGAGACGCAGAAGGAGAAGCAGCACGAGAAGTAGGAAAAGCAGAAGCAAGAGAAGCAGAAGAAACAGAAGACGCAGAAGCAGAATGAGAAGCAGAAGGAGAAGCAGAAGAAGGAGAAGGAGAAGGAGAAGCAGAAAGAGAAGCAGAAAGAGAACAGAAAAAGAAGCACAA
>NW_012293892.1:0-6213 GCF_000151885.1 Dipodomys ordii | reverse complement strand
TCTTCTGTTTCTTCTTCTTCTGCTGCTGCTGCTTCTCCCGCTTCTGCTTCTTCTGCTTCTCCTGCTTGTCCTTCTGCTTCTGCTTCTCCTTCTCCTTTTTCTGCTTCTCTTTCTGCTTCTGCTTCTGCTCCTTCTGATTCTCCAACTACTCCTTCTCCTTCTGTTTCTGCTTCTCTTTCTGCATCTGCATCTCCTTCTGCTTCACCTTCTGCTGCTCCTTCTCTTTCTTCTTTTTCTCCCTCTGCTTCGGCTTCTGCATCTTATGCTTCTTTATTTCTTCTGCTTCTGCTTCTCCTGCTTCTGCTTCTTATGCTTCTACTGCTTCTTCTTCTTCTTCTGCTTCTTCTGATTCTTCTGCTTCTACATCTCTTTCTTCTTCTGCTTCTCCTGCTTGTTTTTCTGCTTCTTCTACTGCTTCTCCTTCTGCGGCTTCTTCTACTTCTCTTTCTGCTTCTCTTTTTGCTTCTCTTTCTGCTTCTGATTCTGTTTTTCTGTTTCTCCTGCCTGAATTTCTAATTCTACTTCTTCTGCTGCTTCTCCTGCTGCTTCTCCTTCTGCTACAGTTTCTGCTTCTTCTACTTCTTCTCTTTCGGCTTCTCCTGATTCTGCATCTTGTGCTTCTCCTGCTTCTCCTTCTCTTTCTGCTTCTCATTCCGCTTCTGCTTGTCCTTCTGCTTCTCCTCCTTCTCCTTCTCCTACTTCTGCTTCTCCTTCAACTTCGGCTTCTTCTGCTTCTCCTGCTTCTCCTTCTGCATCTCCTTCTGCTTGTGCTTGTCCTTATGCTTCTTCTTCTGCCTCCGATTCTCCTACTCCTTCTTTTGCTTCTCCTTTTGCTTCGGCTTCTTCTGATTTTCCTGATTCTCCTTCTGCTTCTACTTCTTCTGCTTCTCCTGCTTCTCCTTCTGCATCTTCTTCTGCTTCTGCTTCTCCTTCTCCTTCTTCTGCTTCTCCTTCTGATTCTCCTTCTGCATCTTCTTATTCTGCTTCCCCTCCTTCTCTTTCTGCTTCTCCTTCTGTTTCTGCTACTCTTTCTGCTTCTCCTTCTGCTTTTACTTCTGCTTCTCCTTCTGCTTCTGCTACAACTGCTACTGCTTCTACTTCTTCTGTTTCTTCTGCTTCTCCTTCTGCTTTTGATTCTCTTTCTGCTTCTGCTTCTGCTTCTCCTTCTGCTTCTCCTTCTGCTTCTCCAGATTCTGCTTCTTCTGCTACTCCTGCTTCTCCTTCTGCTTCAGGTTCTGCTTCTGCTTCTTCGGATTCTTATGCGTCTGCTTCTCCTGCTTCTGCTTCTTCTGCTTCTCCTCCTTCTCTTTCTGCTTCTCCTTCTGTTTCTGCTTCTTCATTGCTTCAGCTTCTTGTCTTTCTCCTGTTTCTTCTGCTTCTGCTTCTCCTGTTTCTGCATCTCCTGCTTCTCCTACTGCTGCTCTTTCTGCTTCTCATGCTGCTTTTCCTTCTACTGCTCCTTCTTCTGCTTCTCTTTCTGCTTCTCCATCTGTTTCTCCTTCTTCTACTTCTCGTTCTTCTGCTTTTCCTTCTGCTTCTCCTGCTTCTGCATCTTCTGCTTCTTCTGCTACTGCCTCTGGTTCTTCTGTTTCTTCTGCTTCTCCTTATGCTTCTCCTTCTGCTTTTGCTTCTCTTTCTGCTTCTGCTTCTCCTTCTGCTTCTCCAGATTCTGCTTCTTCTGTTTCTCCTGCTTCTCCTTCTGCTTCAGGTTCTGCTTCTGCTTCTTCGGCTTCTTCGGCTTCTGGTTCTCCTGCTGCTGCTTCTTCGGCTTCTCCTGCTTCTCTTTCTGCTTTTTCTTCTCTTTCTGCTTCTCCTTCTGCTTCTGCTTCTTCTCCTTCTTCTGTTTCTTAAGCTTCTGCTTCTCCTGTTCTGCTACTCCTGCTTCTCGTTCTGCTTCTCTTTCTGCTTCTCTTTCTGCTTCTCCTTATCCTTCTTCTGCTTCTGCTTCTCCTTCAATTTCTCCTTCTGCTTCTCATTCTGCTTCTGCGTCTTCTGTTTCTTCTGCTTCTCCTGCTTCTGCTTCTCCTGCTTCTCCTACTTTTCGTGCTGCCTCTCCTTCTACGTCTCTTTCTGCTTCTGCTTATCCTTTTGCTTCTCCAACTCCTAATCCTTTTCTTTCGCCTTCTCCTTCTTCTTCTTCTGCTTCTCCTGCTGCTTCTGCTTCTGCTTATTCTACTATTTCTGTTTCTTCTGCTTCAGAGTGTGCGTCTTCTATTTCTCCTGCTTCTTCAGATTCTGCTTCTGCTTCTTCGGCTTCTCCTGTTTCTTCTGCTTCTGCTTCTCCTGCGACTTCTGCTTCTCCTGCTTCTCTTTCTGCTTCTGCTTATCCTTCTGTTTCTCCTACTCCTAATCCTTCTCTTTCTCCTTCTCCTTCTTCTTCTTCTGCTTCTCCTGCTGCTTCTTCTTCTGCTTCTTCTGCTTTTTCTGTTTCTTCTTCTTCTGCTTCAGCTTCTGCTTCTTCTTCTTCTCTTTCTGCTTCTGTTTCTCCTTCTGCTTCTGCTCTTCTCCTTCTGTTTCTGCTTCTCCTGATTCTTCTTCTTCTGCTTCTCCTACTTTTCCTTCTGCTTCTCCGTCCCATTCTACTTCTCCTTCTCCTTCAATTTCTCCTTCTTGTGCTTCTCATTCTGCTTCTGCTTCTCCTGCTTCTGCTTCTTTTGTTTCTCCTTCTGCTTCTCTTTCTGCTTCTAATTCTGCTTCTGCTCCTCCTACTCCTAATCCTTCTCTTTCTCCTTCTTCTTCTTCTGCTTCTCGTTCTGCTTCTGCTTCTTCTGCTTGTTCTGTTTCTTCTACTTCTGCTTTTCCAGCTTCTCCTGCTTCTGCTTCTCCTTCTGCTTCAGGTTTTCCTTCTGCTTCTTCGGCTTCTTCTCTTTCTTCTGCTTCTGCTCCTCCTGCTACTGCTTCTTCTGCTTCTCTTTCTGCTTCTGCTTCTCCATCTGCCTCTTCTCCTTCTTCTGTTTCTTACTCTTCTGCTGCTTCTCCCGCTTCTGCTTCTTCTGCTTCTCCTGCTTGTCCTTCTGCTTCTCCTTTTCCTTCTTCTGCTTCTCTTTCTGCTTCTGCTTCTGCTTCTTCTGATTCTCCAACTTCTCCTTCTCCTTCTCCTTCTGTTTCTGCTTCTCTTTCTGCATCTGCATCTCCTTCTGCTTCAACTTTTGCTGCTCCTTCTCCTTCTTCTTTTTCTCCCTCTGCTTCGGCTTCTGCTTCTTATGCTTCTTTATTTCTTCTGCCTCTGCTTCTCCTGCTTCTGCTTCTTATGCTTCTACTGCTTCTTCTTCTGCTTCTGCTTCTTCTGCTTCTTCTGCTTCTACTTCTCTTTCTGCTTCTGCTTCTCCTGCTTGTTTTTCTGCTTCTTCTGCTGCTTCTCCTTCTGCTGCTTCTTCTACTTCTCCTTCTGCTTCTCTTTTTGCTTCTCCTTCTGCTTCTGCTTCTTCTGTTTCTCCTGCCTGAATTTCTGGTTCTACTTCTTCTGCTGCTTCTCCTTCAGCTTCTGCTTCTACTTCTGCTTCTGATTCTGCTTCTTCTGCTTCTTCTCTTTCGGCTTCTCCTGCTTCTGCATCATGTGCTTCTCCTGCTTCTCTTTCTGCTTCTCATTCCGCTTCTGCTTGTCCTTCTGCTTCTACTTCTCCTCCTTCTCCTTCTCCTACTTCTGCTTCTCCTTCAGCTTCTGCTTCTTCTGCTTCTCCTGCTTCTCCTTCTGCATCTCCTTCTGCTTGTGCTTGTGCTTCTGCTTCGTCTTCTGCCTCTGCTTCTCCTTCTCCTTCTTTTGCTTCTCCTTTTGCTTCTGCTTCTTCTGCTTTTCCTGCTTCTCCTTCTGCTTCTGCTTCTCCTGCTTCTCCTGTTTCTCCTTCTGCATTTTCTTCTGCTTCTGCTTCTCCTTCTCCTTCTTATGCTTCTCCTTCTGATTCTCCTTCTGCTGCTTCTTCTTCTGCTTTACCTGCTTCTCTTTCTGCTTCTCCTTTTGCTTCTCCTTCTGTTTCTCCTTCTCCTTCTCCTCGTTCTTCTGCTTTTCCTTCTGCTTCTGCTACAACTGCTACTGCTTCTACTTCTTCTGATTATTCTGCTTCCCCTTCTGCTTTTGATTCTCTTTCTGCTTCTGCTTCTCCTTCTGCTTCTCATTCTGCTTCGCCAGATTCTGCTTCTACTGCTTCTCCTGCTTCTCCTTCTGCTTCAGGTTCTACTTCTTCTTCTTCGGATTCTTATGCTTCTGCTTCTCCTGTTTCTGCTTCTCCTGCTTCTCCTTCTGCTGCTCTTTCTGCTTCTCCTGTTGCTTTTCCTTCTCCTGCTCCTTCTCCTGCTTCTCTTTCGGCTTCTCCTTCTGTTTCTCCTTCTCCTTCTCCTTCTCGTTCTTCTGCTTTTCCTTCTGCTTCTGCATCTTCTGCTGCTTCTGCTACTGCGTCTGCTTCTTCTGTTTCTTCTACTTCTCCTTCTACTTCTCCTTGTGCTTTTGCTTTTCTTTCTGCTTCTGCTTCTCCTTCTGCTTCTCCAGATTCTGCTTCTTCTACTTCTCCTGCTTCTCCTTCTGCTTCAAGTTCTGCTTCTGCTTCTTCGGCTTCTTCTGCTTCTGCTTCTCATGCTACTGCTTCTTCTGCTTCCCCTCCTTCTCTTTCTGCTTCTCCCTCTGTTTCTGTTTCTCCTTCTGCTTCTGCTTCTTGTCCTTCTACTGTTTCTTCTGCTTATGATTCTCCTGTTTCTGCTTCTACTGCCTCTCCTTCTGCTGCTCTTTCTGCTTCTCCTTCTCCTGCTCCTTCTTCTGCTTCTCTTTCTGCTTCTCCTTCTGTTTCTCCTTCTCCTTCTCCTTCTCGTTCTTCTGCTTTTCCTTCTGCTTCTCCTTCTGCTTCTGCATCTTCTGCTGCTTCTGCTACTGTGTCTTCTTCTTCTGTTTCTTCTACTCCTCCTTCTGCTTCTCCTTCTGCTTTTGCTTCTCTTTCTGCTTCTGCTTCTCCAGATTCTGCTTCTTCTCCTTCTCCTGCTTCTCCTTCTGCTTCAGGTTCTGCTTCTGCTTCTTCGGCTTCTTCTGCTTCTGCTTCTCATGCTGCTGCTTCTTCTGCTTCTCCTGCTTCTCCTTCTGCTTTTCCATCTGTTTCTGCTTTTCCTTCTGCTTCTTCTCCTTCTTCTGTTTCTTCTGCTTCTGCTTCTCCTGCTGCTGCTTGTCCTGCTTCTCGTTCTGCTTCTCTTTCTGCTTCTCCCTCTCCTTCTCCTTCTTCTTCTGCTTCAATTTCTCCTTCTGCTTCTCATTCTGCTTCTGCGTCTTCTGTTTCTTTCTGCTTCTCCTGCTTCTGCTTCTTCTGCTTCTCCTGCTTCTCATGCTGCTTCTCCTGCTTCTCTTTGTGCTTCTGCTTATCCTTCTGCTTCTCCTACTCCTAATCCTTCTCTTTTGCCTTCTCCTTCTTCTTCTTCTGCTTCTCCTGCTGCTTCTGCTTCTGTTTATTCTACTATTTCTGTTTCTTCTGCTTCTGCTTCAGATTGTGCTTCTTCTGTTTCTCCTTCTGCTTCAGATTCTGCTTCTGCTTCTTCGGCTTCTTCGGTTTCTTCTTCTGCTGCTTCTCCTGCTTCTTCAACTTCTCCTGCTTCTCTTTCTGCTTCTCCTTCTTCTTCTGCTTCTCCTTCTGCTTCTGCTTCTGCTCTTCTCCTTCTTCTGTTTATTTTGCTTCTGTTTCTTCTGCTTCTTGTTCTTCTGTTTCTTCTGATTCTAATTCTGCTTCTCCTTCTCTTTCTGCTTCTACTTCTACTTCTTCTGATTCTCCTGCTTCTCCTTCTTGTTCTCCTTCTGTTTCTGCTTCTCTTTCTGCTTCTTCTTCTCCTTCTGCTGCTCCTTCTCCTTCTGCTTCTCCCTCTGATTCTGCTTCTTATGCTTATTCTTTTTGTCTGCTTCTCCTGCTTCTGCTTCTTCTGCTTCCCCTCCTTCTCTTTCTGCTTCTCCTTCTGTTTCTGCTTCTCTTTCTGATTCTCCTTCTGCTTCTGCTACTTCTCCGTCTTCTGTTTCTTCGTCTTCTGCTTCTCCTGCTTCTCGTTCTGCTTCTCTTCGTCTGCTTCTCTTTCTGCTTCTGCTTCTGCTTCTTCTGCTTCTTCTTCTACTCCTTCTGTTTCTGCTTCTTCTGCTTCTCCTGCTTCTCCTTCTGCATCTCCTTCTGCTTGTGCTTGTCCTTATGCTTCTTCTTCTACTTCTGCTTCTCCTTCTCCGTCTGCTACTGCTTCTTCTGCTTTTCCTGCTTCTCC